>NC_041738.1:17888647-18131136 GCF_004115215.2 Ornithorhynchus anatinus | reverse complement strand
CCAGTTTTATCCCCCAAAACTTTGCCTATCAGGCCTGGTCCTGAAAATGTCTCATTCCAGTTTTGGCCTTCCAACCTTTGCTTTCCAGGCCTGGCCACACAGCCTTTGCCTTTCAGGCCTGGCCCCCAGGCTTTTGCATTCTAGGACTGTCCCCTCCAGATCTTTCCAGGTCTGGTACCTATCCATTTATGTCCCAGTTTTGGCCCCTTAGCCTTTGCCTTCCTGGTCTGGTCCCTCGGGTTTTGCCTATCGGGCTTGGAGGTGGCAACCTCTCATTCCAGTTTTGACCTCCCAGTCTTTGTCTTCAAGGCCTATCCATGCAGGCTCTGCCTTCCAATACTGGCCCCCCCAGCCAGTTCTTTCCAGGTCTGGCTCCTATCCCTTCTCATTCCAGTTTTGTACCCTCAGCCTTTGCCTTCAAGCCTGGCCATGAACTCTTGTTGTTGTAGTTTTAGCCACCCTGCTTTTCCCTTCCAGGCCTGGCCTCCCAACCACTACTTTCCACATCTGACCCAGAACCCATCTTGTTCCAGTTTTGGTCCCCCAGCCTTTGCATTCCTGGCCTGGCCCCGACACCTTATCGTTCCATGCCTGGCCCCCGAGCCTTTGCCTTCCAGGCCTGACTTCAAATCCTTCTCGTTCCAGCTTTACCCCCATAGCCTTGGACTTCCAGGCTTGGCCCTACCCTTCTCTTGCCAGATTTAGCTTCCAAGACTTTGCCTTCCACACCGGGCCCTGAAACCAACTCGTCCCAGATTTGCCCCAAACGAGCACCCCTAGCTCCCCCAGCCTTTACATTCCAGACCTGGCCCTGAACCCTACCCTTTCCATTTTGTCCCTTAGCCTTTGCCTTAGAAGCCTGGCCCCGAACTCTTTTCTTTCCTGTTTTGGCTCTCCAGCCTTTGACTTCCAGACCTGACCCCCCTCCTTTGCCTTGGAGGCCTGGCCCAAAACCCCCTTCATTCTAGTTTTGGCCACCCAGCCTTTGCCTTTCGGCCCTGAGCCAGAACCATTCACTCTCCAGTTTGGGCCCCACAGCCTTTGACTTGCAGGCTTGGCACGGAATTCTTTTCTTTCCAATTTTCGCTCTCAAGCCCTTGACTTCCAAACCGGGCCCCTCTACCTTTCCCTTCCAGGCCTGACCCCGAACACTTCTTGTTCCTGTTTGGGCCCCCATCCTTTGCCTTCCAGGCCTGGCTCTAAAACCTTCTCATTCCAGTTTTGGCCTCCCAGGCCTTAACTTCTCAGGCATGGCACGCCAGCCTTTGCCTCCCAGGTCTGGCCAGGAACCCTTCTCATTCCAGGCCTGGCCTCACAGCCTTTGTCTTCCAGGTGTGGCCCCTCAACCTTTGAATTCCAGGCCTGGCCCCCCAACCTTGGCCTTCCAGGCCTGTCACCTGAACACTTTCACTGAACACGTCTTGTTCCAGTTTGGGCTCCAGAGCCTTTACTTTGCAGTCTGGGTCCCCAAGCCTTTGCCTTCCAGGCATGGCCCCGTTCACTTCTCTTTCTAGTTTTGACCCCCACAAGCATTCCAGCCTTTGTCTTTCAGGCCTGCTCCCCAAACACTTCTGTTTCCAGTTTTGGCCCCCGAGCCTTTGCCTTCCAGACCTGGCCCCAAACCCTTCTCATTCTATGCCTGACTCCCCAGGCTTTGGCTTCCAGTTCTTTCCCCGAACCCTTTCGTTCCATTTTGCCTCCACTTCCTTTGCCTTCCAGGTCTGCCCCTGAACCTTACTCTTTCCAATTTAACTCCCCAGCCTTTGTCTTCCGGGTCTTGTCCAGATCCCTTCTCTTTCCAGTTTTGCCACCACCCCACCACGGCCTTTGCCTTCCAGGCCTGTGCCCAAATCCTTCTCGTTGCAGGTTTGTCCCCAAGCCTTTGCCTTCCAGGCCTGGTCCCCCAGCCATTGCCTTCCAGGCCTGGACCCCCAGCCTTTGCCTTGCAGACATGTCCCCAAGTCCTTCTTGTTTTAGGCCTGGCCACCCAGGTTTCGCCTTCAAGGCCTGCCCCTAACAGTTCTCTTCCAGTTTTGGCCCCTCAGCCTTTGTCTTCCAGGACCTGTCCCGAATCCTTCTCTTTCCAGTTCTACCCCCTCTCCCCACCGCCCAATCCATGCCTTCAAAGCCTCTAACCCGATTAGACTGTAAGCCCGTCAAAACGGCAGGGAGTGTCTCTATCTGTTGCCGACTTGTTCTTCCCAAGCGATTAGTACAGTGCTCTGCACATAGTAAGCGCTCAATAAATACTATTGAATGAATGTATGAATGACCCAGAAACCATTCGATTCCCATTTTGACATCCCAGCCTTTGCTTTCCAGGCCTGGCCCTCAGGCTTGCCTTCTAGGTCTGGCCCCTGGCCTTTGTCTTCCAGGTCTGGCCCTCCAGCCTTTGCTTCGAGGCCTGGTCCTCCACCCTTTGCCTTCCACTTTCGGCCAGGAACGCTTCGCGGACCAGTTTTGGACCCTCAGCATTTGTCTTCCAGGCCTGGCCCACAGCCTTTGCCGTCCCGGCCCGGCCCCAAACCCTCTTGTTCCAGTTTTGGCCACCCAAACCTAGCCTTCCAGGCCTAGCCCCAAACCCTTCTTCTTTCAGTTTGAGCCCCCCAGCCTTTGCTTTCAGGGCATGGCCCCTAACACCTCTCATTCCAGTTATGTCCCCGCAGCCATTGCCTTCCAGTCCTGGCCCCAACCCTTGTCTTTCCAGTTTTAGTTGGCTTGTCTTTGCCTTCCAGGTCTGGCCCCCTGGCCTTTGTCTTCCAGGTCTGGTCCTGCAGCCTTTGCCGTCGAGGCCTGCCCCTCCATCTTTTGCCTGCCAGGCTTGGCCAGGAACACCTGGAGGTCCAGTTTTGGGCCCTCAGCAATTGCCTTCCAGTCCTGGCCCCCAGCTTTTGGCCTCGAGGCCTGGCCCTAAACCCTCTTGTTCCAGTTTTGGCGCCCCAACCTTAGCCTTCAAGGCCTGGCCCCAAACCCTTCCCCTTCCAGTTTGAGCCCCTCGGCCATTGCCTTCAAGGCCTGGCCCCTAACACTTCTCATTCCATTTCTGCCTCCCAACCTTTGCCTTCCAGACCTGACCTAGAAACCTTCCCGTTCCTGTTTTTGCCACCCCAGCCTTTGCCTTCCTGGACTGACCACCGAATCTTTCTCATTCCAGGTTTCCCCGCCAGACTTTCTCTTCCGGGCAATGGCCCGAACCCTTCTCCTTGCAGTTTTGGCCCCAAGCACTTGCCTTTCAGGATAGGCCGCAAAGCCTTATTGTTCCAGCTTTGGCCCCAAGCCTTTGCCCTTCTAGATCTGGTCCGTAACCTGGCCCCCAGCCTTTGCCTTCGAGGCCTGGTCCCAAACACTCTTGTTCCAGTTTTGGCCCCCCAACCTTAGCCTTCCAGGCCTGGCCCCACAGACCTTGCCCTCAAGGTCTGGCCCCAAACTCTCTTGTTCCGCGTTTTGGCCTCCCAACCTTACCCATCTAAGCCTACCCCCCAAACCCTTCTTGTTCCAGTTTGAGGCTCCCGGCCTTTGACTTCAGTGTCTGGCCCCTAACACCTGTCTTTCCAGTTCCGCCCCCACCTTTGAATTCCAGACCTGACCCAGAAGCCTTCCCGTCCCAGGTTTGCCACCCCCTCCTTTGCCTTCCAGGCCTGACACCGAACCCTTGGCATCCAGCGTTGCCCCGCCAGACTTTCCCTTCCACGCCTGGCCCAAACCCTTCTCATTCCAAGTTTGGCCCCCCAGCCATTGGTCTTTCCAGGTGTGGGCCCCTCATCTTTTGAATTCCAGCCCAAGCCCCCCAGCCTTTGCTTTCCAGGCCTTTCACCGAACACTTTCACCAAAAACCTCTTGTTCCAGTTTGGGCTCCCTAGCCTTTGCTTTCCAGTCCGGGTCCCCGAAGCGCTTTGCCTTCCAGGCATGGCCCCGTGCCCTTCTCTTTCTAGTTTTGCCCCCCACCCCCACCCCAGCCTTTGACTTCCAGGCCTGGCCTCAACCCTTCTGTTTCCAGTTTTGGCCCCTGAGGCCTTTGCCTTCCATACCTGGCCCCAAACCCTACTCATTGTATGCCTGGCTCCCCAGCCTTTGGCTTCCAGCCCTTTCCCCGAACCCTTCTCGTTCTAATTTGTCTCCACAACATTGCCTTCCAGGCCTGCCCTGAACTCTACTCTTTCCACTTTAACTCCCCAACCTTTGCCTTCCAGGCCTTGTTCTCATTCCAGTTTGCCACCCGCCCGACCGCAGCCTTTGCCTTCCAGGCCTGTGCCCCAAATCCTACTCGTTCCAGTTTTGTCCCCCAGCCTTTGACTTCCAGGCCTGGTCCCCCAACCATTTAAGTTTTGGCCCTTCAGGCCCTTTGCCTTTCAAGCTTGGCCCGAATACTTCACGGTCCCAGGTTTGGCCCCTCAGCGTTTGCCTTTCAGGCCTGGCCCCCCAGGCTTTGCCATCTGGGACAAGTCCCGAATCCTTCTCCTGCACTTTTGGCGCTCAGTCTTTTACTTCGAGGGCATGGCCCTCTGGCCCTGGGGCTTCCAAGCTTTGTCCTAAAGGTCTTCTCGTCCCAATTTTGCCCCCTCAGCCATAGCCTTCCAGGCCTGGCCACAAAACCATCCCATTCTACTTTTGACCGAGGCCCCCCCTCCGAATTTTGCCTTCCAGGCCTGTCCCGAATCCTTCTCTTTCCAGTTTTGCCAACCCAATCTTTGCTTGTCAGGCCTGGCCCAAAACACTTTTCATCCGAGTTTTGGCTCCACATCTTTTGCCTTCCAGGGCTTGCTTGCGTCCAGTTTTGGGCCCTCAGCATTTGCCTTCCAGTTCCAGTCCAGCCTCTTGTTCCAGTTTTGGCCCCCAAATCCTTTGCTTTTCAGGTCTGGCACTAACCCCTCTTGCCTCCAATTTTGCCCTCCCCCCTCCGCCCAGCTTTGCCCTCCAGGTCTGGCTGCGACCCCTTCTCCTTTCCAGTTTTGGCACCCAAGAAATTGTCTTCCATGTCTGGACCAGAACCCTTCTCATTCCAGTTTTGCCACCCTACCCTTTGCCTTCTAGGCCTGGCCCTGAACCCTTTTCCTCCCAGTTTCACCCCTGAAACTTTGCCTATCAGGCCTGGCCGTGAAAATGTCTCATTCGAGTTTTGGCTTTCCAACCTTTGCTTTCCAGCCCTGGCCACACAGCCTTTAGCTTGCAGGCCTGCCCCCCCCGGCTTTTGCATTCTAGGACTGTCCCCCTCCAGGTCTTTCCAGGTCTGGCCCCTATCACCTCCTGCCCCAGTTTTGACCCCTTAGCCTTTGCCTTGCAGGTCTGGTTAACCAGGCTTTGCCTATCAGACCCGGACCCGGAAACCTCTCATTCCAGTTTTGGCCTCCCAGCCTTTGTCTTCAAGGCCTATCCATGCAAGCTCTGCCTTCCAGGCCTGTCCAAGAAACCTTCCCGTTCCAGTTTTGCCACCCCAGTCTTTTCCTTCCAGGCCTGACACCGAGGCCTTCCCCTTCCAGGTTTGCCCCACCAGACTTTCCCTTCCAGGCGCTACCCCCACCCTTCTCATTCCAGATTTGGCCCCCAAGCCTTTGCCCTTCAGGCTAGGCCCCAAAGCCTTCTTGTTCCAGTTTTGGCCCCAAAGCCTTTGCCTTCCTGTTATGGCCCTTAACCCTTCTTGCTCCATTTTTGCCCTACCCCTCTCCCCCGCCCAGCCTTTGCCCTCCAGGTCTGAACTCGAACCCTTCTCTTTCCAGTTTTGGCCCCCAGGTCTGGTCTTCCATGACTGGACCAGAAAACCTCTCATTCCTGTTTTACCAACCTACTCTTTGCCTTCTAGGCCTGTCCCTGAACGCTTTTCGTTCCAGTTTTAGCCCCTGAAACTTTGCCCTATCAGGCCTGGCCCTGAAAATGTCTCATTCGAGTTTTGGCCTTCCAACCTTTGCTTTCCAGGCCTGGCCACACAGCCTTTGCCTTGCAGGCCTGGCCCCCCGGCTTTTGCATTCTAGGACTGTCCCCCTCCAGGTCTTTCCAGGTCTGGGCCCTATTCCTTCCTGTCCCAGTTTTGACACCTTAGCCTTTGCCATCCAGCTCTGGTTCCTCAGGCTTTGCCTTTCAGGCCAGGACCCGGAAATCTCTCATTCCAGTTTGGGCCTCCCAGCCTTTGTCTTCAAGGCCTATCCATGCAAGCTCTGCCTTCCAGGGCTGGCCCCTCAGCCAGGTCTTTCCAGGTCAGGCTCCTATCCTTTCACGTTCCAGTTTTGTACCCTCATCCTTTGCCTTCAAGCCTGGCCATGAACTCTTGTTGTTCTAGTTTGAGCCACTCTGCCAGTGCCTTCCAGGCCTGGCCCCCCAACCAATGGGTAGCACACCTGGCCCTGAACCCATCTTGTTCCAGTTTGGGTCCCCCAGCCCTTGCATTCCAGGCCTGGCCCAGACCCCTTATCGTTCCAAGCCTGGCCCCCCAGCCTTTGCCTTCCAGGCCTGCCTTCGAACCCTTCTCGTTCCAGCTATGCCCCCACAGCCTTGGACCTCCAGGCTCGGCCCGAAGCCTTCTCTTGTCAGATTTAGCTTCCAAGACGTTGCCTTCCAGACCTGGCCCTTAACCCTACTCGTTCCAGTTTTGCCCCGCACCAGCGCCCCTAGCCCCCCCGCCCCCAGCCTTGGCATTCCAAGCCTGGCCCTGAACCCTACCCTTTCCATTTTGTCCCTTAGCCTTTGCCTTAGGAGCCTGGCCCGAACTCTTTTCTTTCCTGTTTTGGTTCTCCAGCCTTAGACTTCCAGACCTGATCCCCCTTCCTTTGCCTTGCAGGCCTGGCCCAGAACCCTTCTCATTCTAGTTTTGGCCCCACAGCCTTTGCCTTTCGACCCTGAGCCAGAACCATTCACTCTCCAGTTTGGGCCCCACAGCCTTTGCCTTGCAACCCTGGCACTGAATCCTTCTCTTTCCAGTTTTGGCTCTCCAGCCTCTGACTTCCAAACCTGGCCCCTCTGCCTTTCCCTTCCAGGCCTGACCCCGAACCCTTCTTGTTCTTCTTTGGGCCTCCCATCCTTTGCCTTCCAAGCCTGGCCCAGAACCACTGTCTGAATAGTTTGGGGCCTAGAGCTTTTGTCTTCCAAGCTTGGCCTCAAACCCGTCTTCTTCCAGGTACTTCCCCCCCAGCTTTTGCCTTCCAGGCTTGGCCCTGTACCCATCTCTTTCCAGTTTAGCTCCCCCAAGGCTTTGCCTTCCAGACCTGACCCTGAAGCCTTCTCGTTCTAGTTATGACACCCCAGCATTCCAAGCCTGGCCCCAACCCTTCTCATTCCAGGTTTAACCCCCATCCTTTGCCCCCCAGGCCTGGCTCTAAAAACTTCTCATTCCAGTATTGGCACCCCAGCCTTAACCTTTCAGGCAGGGTCCCCCAGCCTTTAACTTCCAGGTCTGGCCAGGAACGCTTCTCATTCCAGATTTGGACCCCCAGCCTTTGTCTTCCAGGTGTGACCCCTCAACCTTTGAATTCCAGCCCTTGCCCCCAAGCCTTTGCTTTCCAGACCTGTCACCGAACATTTTAACCAAAAAACCTCCTGTTCCAGTTTGGCCTCCCTAGCCTTTGCTTTCCAGTCCGGGTCCCCGAGCATTTGCCTTCCAGGCATGGGCCCGTACCCTTCTCTTCCTAGTTTTGACCCCCCCCCCCCCAGCCTTTGTCTTTCAGGCCTGGCACCAAACCCTTCTGTTTCCAGTTTTGGCCCCCGAGCCTTTGCCTTCCAGACCTGGCCCCAAACCCTACTCATTCTATGCCTGGCTCCCCAGCCTTTGGCTTCCAGCCCTTTCCCTGAACCCTTCTCGTTCCAGTTTGCCTCCACAACCCTTGCCTTCCGGGTCTGCTCCTTAACCCTACTCTTTCCACTTTAACTGCCCACTGTGCCCAAATCCTTCTCGTTCCAGTTTTGTCCCCCAGCCTTTGAGTTCCAGGCCTGGTCCCCCCAGGCCATTGCCTTCCAGCCTGTCCCCCAGGCCTTTGCCTTGCAGACCTGTCCCCAAATCCTTCTTGTTCCAGCCCTGGCCACCCAGTCTTTGCCTTCAAGGCCTGCCCCTAACACTTCTCCTTCCAGTTTTGGGCCACCAGCCTTTGTCTTCCAGGCCTGTCCCCGGATCCCTGTTCTCTCCAGTTCTGCCCCGCTCCCCCCGCGCAATCTATGCTTTCAAAGCCTGACGCAGAAACCATACAATTCCATTTTGACATCCCAGCCTTTGCTTTCCAGCCTGGCCCGAGTGCTTTGCCTTCCAGGTCTGGCTCCCTGGCCTTTGTCTTCTAGCCTGGCCCTCCAGCCTTTGCCTTCGAGGCCTGGTCCTCTATCCTTTGTCTTTGTCTTCCAAGCTTGGCCAGGAACGCTTCGTGGTCCAGTTTTGGGCCCTCAGCATTTGCCTTCCTGGCCTGGCCCCCCAGCCTTTACCCTCGAGGCCTGGCCCCAAACCCACCTGTTCCAGTTTTGGCCCACCAACCTTAGCCTTCCAGGCCTGACTCCCAAGCCTTTTTGTTCCAGTTTTAGCCTTCTAGGCCTGGCTTTTAGATATTGATTTCTTGGCCTGACCCCAAAGTCTTCTCGGGCCAGTTTTAATCCAAAAAGTCTTTGCCTTCCACGCCAGGCCCAGAACCCTTCTCTTTCCAGGTTTGCCTTCTCCAGCCTTTGCCTTCTAGGCCTGGCCCCGAACCTTTCTGCTTCCACTTTTGGCCCCCCAGGCTTTGCCTTCGAGTCCTGGCCATGCATCCTTTGCCTTCCATGTCTTGTGACGCAGCCTTTGCCTTTCAGGCCTGGCCCTCCAGCCTTTGCCTTCTAGGACTGTCCTCCCGGCCAGGTTTTTCCAGGCTTGTCCTCGAATCCTTCTCCTTTCAGTTTTGGCCCTTCAAGCCTTTGCCTTCCAGGCTTGGCCCGAATGCTTCACGGTCCAGTTTTGGCCCCTCAACCTTTGCCTTTCATGCCTGGGCCCCCAGGCTTTGCCTTCGAGGTCTGGACCTGAACCCTTCTGGTTCCAGTTTAAGACCCCCAACCTTTGCCATTTGGGCCAAACTCCGAACTCTTCCCCTGACACTTTGGATCCTGAGTCTTTTCCTACGAGGCCTGGCCCCCCGGCCTTGGCCTTCCAGGCTTGTCCCCATAGGCTTCTCGTTCCAATGTTGGCCCCCCCCAGCCTTTGTCTTCCAGGTCTGGCTCAAAAACCATCCCATTCCAGTTTTGCCCCCCACAACGTTTGCCTTCCAGGCTTGTCACCAAACCCTTCTTCTTCCAAGCCTCGTCCCCACCCAGCCTTCGCCTTCCAGGCCTGGTACCCCTGACTTGCCTTTAAGTCCTGTCCCCGAATCCTTCTCTTTCCAGTTTTGTCACCCCAACCTTTGCTTGTCAGGCCTGGCCCAGAACGCTTTTCATTCTTGTTTTGGCTCCAGATCTTTTGCTTTCCAGGCCTTGCCCAGAACATTCTCTACTAGTTTTTGGTCCTTAAATCCTGTACCTTCCAGGCCTGTCCCCAAACCATTCTCATTCCAGTTTTGTCCCCCCAGCCTTTGCCTTCCAGGCCTGGCCCCCAACCCTTCTCTATCCAGTTTTAGTCCGCTTGTCTTTGCCTTTCAGCGCTGGGCCCTGACCTTTGTCTTCAATGCCTGGCCCTCCAGCCTTAGCCTTCGAGGCCACACCCTCCAACCTTTGCCTTCCAGGTATGGCCAGGGATGCTTCACGGTCCAGTTTTGAGCCCTCAGCATTTGCCTTCCAGGCCTGGCCCCACAGCCTTTGACCTCGAGGCCTGGTCCCAAACTCTCTTGTTCCAGTTTGAGCCCCCCGGCCTTTGCCTTCAAGGCCTGTCCCTTAACACTTCTCATTGCAGGCTTGGCCCCTAACCTATGCCTTCCAGACATGACCCAGAACGGTTACGGTTCCAGTTTTGCCTTCCAGGCCTGACACCGAACCCTTCCCCTTCCAGGTTTACCCTGCCAGACCTTCTCTTCCAGGCGTACCCCGAACCCTTCTCATTCCAGTTTTGGCCCCCAAGCATTTGCCTTTCAGGCCAGGACCCAAAGCCTTCTTGTTCCAGCTTTGGCCCCAAAGCCTTTGCCTTCCAGGCCTCGTCCCTAACCCTTCTAGCTCCAGTTTTGCCACCCCCTCCCCCGCCCAGCCTTTGTCCTCCTGGTCTGGCCTCGAACCCTTCTCTTTCCAGTTTTAGCTCCCCCAGGTTTTGTCATCCAGGTCTGGACCAGAACCCTACTCATTCCAGTTTTGTCACCCTAGGCTTTGCCGTCTACGTCTGGCCCTCAACCCTTTTCGTTCCAGTTTTATCCCCCGAAACTTTGCCTATCAGGCCTGGTCCTAAAAATGTTTCATTCCAGTTTTGGCCCTTCCAACCTTTGCCTTCCAGGCCTGGCCACACAGCCTTTGCCTTCCGGGCCTGGCCCCCCGTCTTTTGCATTCTAGGACTGTCCCCCTCCAGGTCTTTCCAGGTCTGGCCCCTATCCCTTCCTGTCCCAGTTTTGGCCCCTTAGACTTTGCCTTCCAGGTCTGGTCCCCCAGGCTTTGCCTATCGGTCCTGGACCCGGAAACCTCTCATTCCAGTTTTGGCCTCCCAGCCTTTGTCTTCAAGGCCTATCCATGCAGGTTCTGCCTTCTAGGACTGTCCCCCTCCAGGTCTTTCCAGGTCTGGCTCCTATCCCTTCTCATTCCAGTTAGATACCCTCAGCCTTTGCCTTCAAGCCTGGCCATGAACTCTTGTTGTTCTAGTTTTTAGCCACCCTGCCTTTGCCTCCAGGGCCTGACCCCCCACAACCACTGCTTTCCACACCTGGCCCAGAACCCCATCTTGTTCCAGTTTTGGTCCCCCAGCCTTTGCATTCCTGGCCTGGCCCCGGCTCCTTATCGTTCCAAGCCAGGGCCCCCAGCCTTTGCTTTCCAGGCCTGACTTCGAATCCTTGTCTTTCCAGGTTTGCCCCCACAGCCTTGAACTTCCAGGCTTGGCCAGAACATTACTCTTTCCAGATTGAGCTTCCAAGACTTTGCCTTCCAGACCTGGCCCTTAACCCTCCTCGTTCCAGTTTTGCCTCCCCACCAGCCCCCCTAGCTATCCTGCCTTTGCCTTCCAGGCCTGACCCCCTGCAACCACTGCTTTCCACACCTGGCCCAGAACCATCTTGTTTCCAGTTTTCGTCCCCCAGCCTTTGCATTCCTGGCCTGGCCCCGGCCCCTTATCGTTCCAAGTCAGGGCCCCCAGCCTTTGCTTTCCAGGCCTGACTTCGAATCCTTGTCTTTCCAGGTTTGCCCCCACAGCCTTGAACTTCCAGGCTTGGCCCGAACATTACTCTTTCCAGACTGAGCTTCCAAGACTTTGCCTTCCAGACCTGGCCCTTAACCCTCCTCGTTCCAGTTTTGCTCCCCACCAGCCCCCTAGCTCTCCCAGCCTTTGCATTCCAGGCCTGGCCCTGAACCCTTCTCTTTCCATTTTTGTCCCGTAAACCTTTGCCTTACAGGCCTGGTCCCAAACTTTTCTATCCAGTTTGGCTCTCCAGCCTTTGACTTCCAGACCTGATCCCCCATCTTTGCCTTGGCAGGCCTGGCCCTGAATCCTTTCTTTCCAGTTTTGGCTCTCCCGCCTTTGGACTTCCAGACCTGCCCCCTCTACCTTTGCTTTCCAGACCTGGCCCAGAATCCTTCTTGTTCGAGGTTGGTCCTCCCAACCTTTGCCTTCCAAGCCTGGCCCAGAATCATTCTCTTAATAGTTTTGGCCTTAGAGCTTTTGCCTTCCAGGCCTGGCCCCAAACAATACTTGTTCCAGGTACTTCCTCCCCAGCTTTAGTCTTCCAGGCCTGGCCCTGAACCCGTCTCTCTCCAGTTTACCTCCCCCAAGGCTTTGCATTCCAGACCTGTCCCTCACCCTTCTCGCTCCAGTTATGACACCGCAGCGTTCCTAGCCTCACCCCAACCCTTCTCATTCCAGGTTTAGCCCCCATTCTTTCCCTTCCAGGCCTGGTCCATAAAACCTTGCCTTGCAGACCTGTCCCCAAATCCTTCTTGTTTCAGGCCTGGCCACCCACGTTTTGCCTTCAAGCCCTGCCCCTGACACTTCTCCTTTCAGTTTTGGCCCCTCAGCCTTTGTCTTCCAGGCCTGTCCCCGAATCCTTCTCTTTCCAGTTCTACCCCCTCTCCCCATGGCTCAATCCATGCCTTCAAAGCCTGACCCAGAAACCATTCGATTCCCATTTTGACATGCCAGCCTTTGCTTTCCAGGCCTGGACCTCAGGCTTTGCCTTCCAGATCTGGCCCCCTGGCCTGGCCTAGGCCTGGCCCTGAACCCTTTTCGTTCCAGTTTTATCCCCCGAAACTTTGCCTATCAGGCCTGGTCCTGAAAATGTTTCATTCCAGTTTTTGGCCTTCCAACCTTTGCCTTCCAGGCCTGGCCCCCCGTCTTTTGCATTCTAGGACTGTCCCCCTCCAGGTCTTTCCAGGTCTGGCCCTTATCCCTTCCTGTCCCAGTTTTGGCCCCTTAGCCTTTGCCTTCCAGATCTCCTCCCCCAGGCTTTGCCTATCGGGCCTGGACCCGGAAACCTCTCATTCAGTTTTGGCCTCCCAGACTTTGTCTTCAAGGCCTATCCATGCAGGTTCTGCCTTCCAGGACTGGCCCCCCAGCCAGGTCTTTCCAAGACTGGCTCCTATCCCTTCTCCTTCCAGTTACGTACCCTCAGCCTTTGCCTTCAAGCCTGGCCATGAACTCTTGTTGTTCTAGTTTTAGCCACCCTGCCTTGCCTTCCAGGCCTGGCACCCCCACAACCACTGCTTTCCACACCTGGCCAAGAACCCATCTTGTTCCAGTTTTGGTCCCCCAGCCTTTGCATTCCTGGCCTGGCCCCGGCCCCTTATCGTTCCAAGCCAGGGCCCCAGCCTTTACCTTCCAGGCTTGACTTCGAATCCTTCTCTTTCAAGCTTCGCCCCCATAGCCTGAACCTGCAGGTTTTGGCCCGAACCTTACGCTTTCCAGATTTAGCTTCCAAGACTTTGCCTTCCAGACCTGACCCTTAACCCTCCTCGTTCCAGTTTTGCTCCCCACCAGCCCCCCTAGCTCCCCCAGCCTTTGCATTCCAGGCCTGGCCCTGAACCCTTCTCTTTCCATTTTTGTCCCGTAGCCTTTGCCTTACAGGCCTGGTCCTGAACTCTCTTCTATCCAGTTTTGGCTCTCCAGCCTTTGACTTCCAGACCTGATCCCTTATCCTTTGCCTTGCAGGCCTGGCCCTGAATCCTTTTCTTTCCAGTTTTGGCTCTCCCGCCTTTGACTTCCAGACCTGCCCCCTCTACCTTTGCCTTCCAAGCCTGGCCCAGAATCATTCTCTTAATAGTTTGGGCCTTAGAGCTTTTGCTTTCCAGGCCTGGCCCCAAACCCTACTTGTTCCAGGTACTTCCTCCCCAGCTTTAGTCTTCCAGGCCTGGCCCTGAACCCGTCTCTTTCCAGTTTGCCTCCCCGAAGGCTTTGCGTTCCAGACCTGTCCCTCACCCTTCTCGCTCCAGTTATGACACCCCAGCGTTCCTAGCCTGCCCCCAACCCTTCTCATTCCAGGTTTAGCCCCCATTCTTTGCCTTCCAGGCATGGCTCTAAAACCTTCTCATTCCAGTTTTGGCATCCCAGGCCTTAACTTCTCAGGCATGGCATGCCAGCCTTTGCCTTCCAGGTCTGGCCAGGAACCCTGCTCATTGCAGGTTTGGCCCCACAGCCTTTGTCTTCAAGGTGTGACCCCTCAACCTTTGAATTCCAGGCCTGTCACCCAACACTTTCACTGAACACGTCTTGTTCCAGTTGGGGCTCCCTAGCCTTTGCTTTTCAGTCCGGGTTCCCGAGCCTTTGCCTTCCAGGCATGGCCCCGTACACTTCTCTTTCTAGTTTTGTCCCCCACCCCCATTCCAGCCTTTGTCTTTCAGGCCTGCTCCCCAAACCCTTCTGTTTCAAGTTTTGGCCCCCGAGCCGTTGCCTTCCAGACCTGGCCCGAAACCCTTCTCATTCTATGCCTGGCTCCCCAGGCTTTGGCTTCCAGCTCTTTCCCCGAACCCTTATCGTTCCAGGTTGCTTCCACAACCCTTGCCTTCCAGGCCTTTCCCTGAACCTTACTCTTTCCAATTTAACTCCCCAGCCTTTGCCTTCCAGCTCTTGTCCAGATCTCTTCTCGTTCCAGTTTTGCCAGCACCACACCACAGCCTTTGCCTTCCAGGCCTGTGCCCAAATCCTTCTCGTTGCAGGTTTGTCCCCCAGCCTTTGCCTTCCAGGCCTGGCCCCAAACCCTTCTCATTCTATGCCTGGCTCCCCAGGCTTTGGCTTCCAGCTCTTTCCCCGAACCCTTATCGTTCCAGGTTGCTTCCACAACCCTTGCCTTCCAGGCCTTTCCCTGAACCTTACTCTTTCCAATTTAACTCCCCAGCCTTTGCCTTCCAGCTCTTGTCCAGATCTCTTCTCGTTCCAGTTTTGCCAGCACCACACCACAGCCTTTGCCTTCCAGGCCTGTGCCCAAATCCTTCTCGTTGCAGGTTTGTCCCCCAGCCTTTGCCTTCCAGGCCTGGTCCCTAAACCTTTGCCTTCCAGGCCTGTCCCCAAATCCTTCTTGTTTCAGGCCTGGCCACCCACGTTTTGCCTTCAAGCCCTGCCCCTGACACTTCTCCTTCCAGTTTTGGCCCCTCAGCCTTTGTCTTCCAGGCCTGTCCCCGAATCCTTCTCTTTCCAGTTCTACCCCCGCTCCCCAACGCCCAATCCAGGCCTTCAAAGCCTGACGCAGAAACAATTCGATTCCCGTTTTGACATCCCAGCCTTTGCTTTCCAGGCCTGGCCCTCAGGCTTTGCCTTCCAGGTCTGGCCCCCTGGCCTACGTCTTGCAGGTCTGGCCCTCCAGCCTTTGGTTTCGAGGCCTGGCCCTCCATCCTTTGCCTTCCAGTCTTGGCCTGGAACGCTTCGCGGTCCAGTTTTGGGCCCTCAGCATTTGCCTTCCAGGCCTGGACCCACAGCCTTGGCCCTCGAGGCCTGACCCCAAACCCACTTGATCCAGTTTGGGTCCACCAACCTTAGCCTTCCAGGCTTGGTTCCCAACCCTTTTCGTTCCAGTTTTAGCTTTCTAGGTCTGGCTCTTAAACATAGGTTTCCAGGCCTGACCCCAAGGTCTTGGGCCAGTTTTGACCCAAAAAGCCATTGCCTTCAACACATGGCGCAGAACCTTTCTTTTTCCAGGTTTCCCCTTCCAGCCTTTGACTTCTAGGCCTGGCCCCGAATCTTTCTGATTCCACTTTTGGCCCCCCAGGCTTTGCCTTCCAGTCCTGGTCATGCATCATTACCCTTCCAGGTCTGGTCACGCAGCCTTTGCCTTTCAGGCCTGGCCCTCCAGCCTTTGCCTTCTAGGACTGTCCTCCCGGCCAGGTTTTTCCAGGCCTGTCCTCGAATCCTTCTCTTGTCAGTTTTGGCTCTTCAAGCCTTTGCCTTCCAGGCTTGGTCCGAATGCTTCACGGTCTAGTTTTAGCCCCTCAGTGTTTGCCTTTCAGGCCTTGCCCCAAAGGCTTTGCCTTCGAGGTCAGGCCACGAACCCTTCTGATTCCAATTTTAGACCCCCAACCTTTGCTATCTGGGCCAAGCCCTGAACCATTCTCCTGCAACTTTTGGCCCTCAGCCTTTTCCTTTGAGGCCTGGCTCCCCAGCCTTGGCCTTCCAGGCTTGTCCCCATAGTCTTCTCGATCCAATGCTGGCTCCCCTGCCTTTGCCTTATAGGCTTGTCCCCGAATCCATCTCTTTCCAGTTTTGCAACTCCAACCTTTCCTTGTCAGGCCTGGCCCAGAACAATTTTCATCCCAGTTTTGGCTCCACATGTTTTGCCTTCCAGGCCTTGCCCCAAACCCTTCTCTTAATAGTTTTGGCCCTAGATCCTGTATCTTCCAGGCCGGTCCCCAAACCATTCTCATTCCAGTTTTGTCCCCCAGCCTTTGCCTTCCAGACCTGGCCACCAACACTTCTCTTTCCAGTTTTAGTCGGCTTGTCATTACCTTCCAGGTCTGGCTCCCTGGCCTTTGTCTTCCAGGCCTGGGCCTCTAGGGTTTGCATTCGCGGCCTGACCCTCCAACCTTTGCCTTCGAGGCCTGGCCCTATATTGTTTGCCTTCCAGGCTTGGCCAGGAATGTTTCGAGGTCCAGTTTTAGGCCCTCAGCATTTGACCTCCAGGCCTGGCCCCACAGACCTTGCCCTCTAGGCCTGGCCCCAAACCCTCTTGTTCCAGTTTTGGCCCCCCAAACCTACCCATCTAGGCCTACCCCCAAACCTTCCTGTCCAGTTTGAGTCCCCCGGCCTTTGACATCAGTGCTTGGGCCCTAAGACCTCTCTTTCCAGTTCTGCCCCCAACCTTTGCCTTCCAGACCTGACCCAGAAAACTTCCCGTCCAAGGTTTACCACCCCATCCTTTGCCTTCCAGGCCTGACACCATACCCTTCGCAGTGCAGGTTTGCCCCGCCAGACTTTCCCTTCCACGCCTGGCCCAAACCTTTCTCATTCCAGTTTTAGTCGGCTTGTCTTTGCCTTCCAGGTTTGGCCCCCTGGCCTTTACCTTCCAGGCCTGGTCCTGCAGCCTTTGCCTTCGAGGCCTGCCCCTCCATCTTTTGCCTGCCAGGCTTGGCCAGGAACACGTGGCGGTCCAGTTTTTGGCCTTCAGCAATTGGCTTCCAGGCCTGGCCCCACAGCTTTTGGCCTCGAGGCCTGGCCTTAAACCCTATTGTTCCAGTTTTGGCCCCCCAACCTTAGCCTTTCAGGCCTAGCCCCAACCCGTCCTGTTCCAGTTTGAGCCCCTCGGCCTTTGCCTTCAAGGCCTGGCCCCTAACACTTCTCATTCCAGTTCTGCCCCCCAACCTTTGCCTTCCAGGCCTGACACCAAACCCTTCTCATTCCAGGTTTCCCCGCCAGACTTTCCCTTGCAGGCCTGGCCCGAACCCTCTCCTTGCAGTTTTGGCCCCAAGAATTTGCCTTTCAGGATAGGCTGCAATGCGTTATTGTTCCAGCTTTGGCCCCAAGCCTTTGCCTTCTAGACCTGGTCCGTAACCTGGCCCCCCCAGCCTTTGCCCTCGAGGCCTGGCCCCAAACCCTCTTGTTCCAGTTTTGGCCCCCCAACCTTAGCCTTCCAGGCCTGGCTCCAACTCTTATGGTTCCAGTTTTAGCCTTCTAGGCCTGGCTCCTATACATTGCTTTCCAGGCCTGACCCCAAAGGCTTCTCGTTCCAGTTTTGACCCCAAAGATTTTGCCTTGAACGCCTGGGCCAGAACCCTTCTCTTTCCAGGTTTGCCCCTCCAGCCTTGGCCTTCTAAACCTGGCCACGAACCTTTCTCATTCCACTTTTGGCCCCCCAGGCTTTGCCTTCCAGACCTGGCCATGCAACCTTTGCCTTCCAGGTCTGTTCACACAGCATTTGCCTTTCAGGCCTGGCCCTCCAGACTTGCCTTCTAGAACTGTCCTTCCGGCCAGGTTGTTCCAGGCCTGTCCTCGAATCCTTCTCCTTTCAGTTTTGGCCCTTCAGGCCTTGCTTTCCAGGCTCTGCCCGAATGCTTCACGGTCCAGTTTTGGCCCCTCAGCGTTTGCCTTTCAGGCCTGGCCCCCGAGGCTTTTCCTTGGTCGCCTGGCCCCAAACCCTTCTGGTTCCAGTTTTAGACCCCAAACCTTTGCCATCTGAGCCAAGCCCTGAACCCTTCTCCTGCCACTTTTGGCGCTCAGTCTTTTACTTAGAGGCATGGCCCTCTGACCTTGGCCTTCCAAGCTTGTCCTCAAAGTCTTTTCTTTCCAATTTTGCCCCCTCAGCCGTTGCCTTCCAGGCCTGGCCACAAAACCATCCCATTCCAGTTTTGCCGAGGCCCCCCCTCCCAATTTTGCCTTCCAGGCCTGTCCCTGAATCCTTCTCTTTCCAGTTTTGCCAACCCAATCTTTGCTTGTCAGGCGTGGCCCAGAACACTTTTCATCCGAGTTTTGGCTCCACATCTTTTGCCCTCCAGGGCTTGCACCAAAACCTCCTAATAGTTTTGGCCCTAGATCCTGTACCTTCCAGGCCTGTCCCCAAACCATTCTCATTCCAGTTTTGTCCCCCCCAGCCTTTTCCTTCCAGGCCTGGCCCCCAACACTTCTCTTTCCAGTTTTAGTCGGCTTGTCATTACCTTCCAGGTCTGGCCCCCTGGCCTTTTTCTTCCAGGCCTGGGCCTCTAGGCTTTGCATTCGAGGCCTGGCCCTCCAGCCTTTGCCTTCGAGGCCTGGCCCTTCAGCCTGGCCTTCCAGGTTTTGCCAGAAATGCTTCGAGGTCCAGTTTTGGGCCCTCAACATTTGACCTCCAGGTCTGGCTCCACAGACATTGCCCTCGAGGCCTGGCCCCAAACCCTCTGGTTCTGGTTTTGCCCCCCAACCCTACCCATCTGAGCCTACCCCAAAACCTTTCTTGTTCCAGTTTGATCCCCCCGGCCTTTGACTTCAGTGCCTGGCCCCAACACCTCTCTTTCCAGTTCTGCCCCCACCTTTTGCCTTCCAGACCTGACCCAGAAACCTTCCCGTCCCGGGTTGGCCACCCCATCCTTTGCCTTCCAGGCCTGACACCGAACCCTTTGCATTCCAGGTTTGCCCCGCCAGACTTTCCCTTCCACGCTGGCCTGAACCCTTCTCATTCCAGTTTTGGCCCCCAAGGATTTGCCTTTCAGGCCAGGCCCCAAAGACTTCTTCTCCCAATTTTGGGCCCAAAGCCTTTGCCTTCCAGACCTTGCCCCTAACACTTCCTGCTTCAGTTAGTCCCCCGCCCTTCCCGCGCCCTACCTTGCCATCCACGTCTGGCCTCGAACCCTGCTCTTTCCAGTTTTAGCTCCCAGGTTTAGCCTTCCAGGTCTGGACCAGAACCCTTCTCATTCCAGTTTTGCCACCCTAGCCTTTGCCTTCTAGGCCGGGCCCTGAAGCCTTTTCGTTCCAGCTTTAGCCCCTGAAACGTCTCATTCCAGGTTTGGCCCCCCCAGCCTTTGCCTTCCAGGTGTGGCCCCTCAACCTTAGAATTCCAGCCCTCGCCCCCCAGCCTTTGCCTTCCAGGCCTGTCACCGTACACTTTCACCAAAAACCTCTTGTTCCAGTTTGGGCTCCCTAGCCTTTGCTTTTCAGGCCGGGTCCCAAGCCTTTGCCTTCCAGGCATGGCCCCGTACCCTTCTCTTTCTAGTTTTGCCCCCAACCCACCCCCCCACCTATGACTTTCAGGCCGGGCCCCAAACCCTTCTGTTTCCAGTTTTGGCCCATCTGCTTTTGCCTTCCAGACCTGCCTGGCCCCAAACCCTACTCATTCTATGCCTGGCTCCCCAGCCTTTGGCTTCCAGCCCTTTCCCCGAACCCTTCTCGTTCTAATTTGTCTCCCCAACATTTGCCGTCCAGGGCTGCCCCTGAACTCTACTCTTTGCACTATAACTCCTCAAACTTTGCCTTCCAGGCCTTGTTCTCGTTCCAGTTTTGCCACCGCCTGACCGCAGCCTTTACCTTCCAGGCCTGTACCCAAATCCTTCTCGTTTCAGTTTTGTCCCCCAGCCTTTGACTTCCAGGCCTGGTCCCCCAACCATTTCAGTTTTGGCCCTTCAGGCCTTTGCCTTCCAAGCTTGGCCCGAATGCTTCACGGTCCAGGTTTGGCCCCTCAGCGTTTGCCTTTCAGGCCTGGCGCCCCAGGCTTTGCCTGGGAGGTCCTGCCCCAAACCCGTCTGATTCCAGTTTTAGACCCCCAACCTTTGTCATCTGGGACAAGTCCCGAACCCTTCTCCTGCCACTTTGACGCTCAACCTTTTCCTTCGAGGCATGGCCCCCCGGCCTTCGCCTTCCAGGCTTGTCCTCAAAGTCTTCTCCTTAAAATTTTGGTACCCCAGCCTTTGCCTTCCAGGCCTATCCCCAATATCATCCAATTCCAATTTTGCCCCCCACAAACATTGCCTTCCAGGCCTGTCCCCGAACCCTTCTTGTTCCAAGCCTCATCCCCACCCAGTCATCGCCTTCCAGGCCTGGTACCCCTGCCTTTGCCTTCCAGGCCTGGCCCCGAACTCTCCTCTTTCTACTTTTGTCACCCCCAAATTTGCTTGTCAGGCCTGGCCCAGAACACTTTTCATCCCAGTTTTGGCTCCACATATTTTGCCTTCCAGGATTTGCCCCGAACCCTTCTCTTAATAGTTTTGGCCCTAGATCCTGTATGTTCCAGGCCTGTTCCCAAACCATTGTCTTTCCAGTTTTGTCCCCCCAGCCTTTGCCTTCCACGCTTGGCCTCCAGCGCCCCTCTTTCCAGTTTTAGTCGGTTTGTCTTTGCCTTCCAGGTCTGGCCCCCTGGCCTTTGTCTTACATGTCTTGCCCTCCAGCCTTTGTCTTCGAGATCTGGCCCTCCATCCTTTGTGTTCCAGGTTTGGCCAGGAATGCTTCACGGTCCAGTTTTGGACCCTCAGCATTTGCCTTCCAGGCCTGGCCCCAGAGCCTTTGTCCTCGAGACCTGGCTCCAAACCCCCTTGTTCCAGTTTGTCCCCCAACCTTAGCATTGCAGACCTAGCCCCAAACCCTTCTTGTTCCAGTTTGAACCCCCCGGTCTTTGCTTTCAAGGCCTGGCCCCTAAAACCTCTCATTCCAGTTCTGCCCCCAAATCTTTGCCTTCCAGACCTGAACCAGAAACCTTACCGTTCCAGTTTTGCCACCCCAGACTTTGCCTTGCAGGCCTGACACCGAATCCTTCTCATTCCAGGTTTGCCGTGCCAGACTATCCCTTCCAGGCTTGGCCCGAACCCTTCTCATTCCAGTTTTGGCCCCCAAGCATTTGCCTTTCAGGCCACGCCCCGAAACTCTTCTTCCATTTTTGGCCCCAAATCCTTTGCTTTCCAGGCCTGTCCACTAACCCCTCTTGCTCCAATTTTGCCCTCCCCGCTACGCACAGCCTTTGCCCTCCAGGTCTGGTTGCGACCCCTTCTCTTTCCAGTTTTGGCACCCAGAAATTGTCTTCCATGTCTGGACCAGAACCCTTCTCATTCCAGTTTTGCCACCCTACCCTTTGCCTTCTAGGCCTGGCCCTGAACCCTTTTCGTTCCAGTTTTATCCCCCGAAACTTTGCCTATCAGGCCTGGTCCTGAAAATGTTTCATTCCAGTTTTCACCTTCCAACCTTTGCCTTCCAGGCCTGGCCACACAGCCTTTGCCTTGCAGGCCTGGCCCCCCGGCTTTTGCATTCTAGGACTGTCCCCCACCAGGTCTTTCAAGGTCTGGCCCCTATCCCTTCCTGTCCCAGTTTTGGCCCCTTAGCCCTTGCCTTGCAGGTCTGGTTAACCAGGCTTTGCCTATCAGGCCTGGACCCGGAAACCTCTCATTCCAGTTTTGGCCTCCCAGCCTTTGTCTTCAAGGCCTATCCATGCAAGCTCTGCCTTCCAAGCCTGTCCAAGTAACCTTCCTGTTCCAGTTTTGCCACCCCAGCCATTTCCTTCCAGTCCTGACACCGAAGCCTTCCCCTTCCAGGTTTCTCCCACCAGACTTTCCCTTCCAGGCGTACCCCACACCCTTCTCATTCCAGATTTGGCCCCCAAGCATTTGCCCTTCAGGCCAGGCCCCAAAGCCTTCTTGTTCCAGTTTAGGCCCCAAAGCCTTTGCTTTCCAGGCCTGGCCCCTAAGCCTTCTTGCTCCAATTTTGTCTCCGTCCCCCCTACCCGACCACCCTTTGCCCTCCAGGTCTATACGCAAACACTTCTCTTTCCAGTTTTGGCCCCCAGGTTTTGTCTTCCATGTCTGGACCAGAACACTTCTCATTCCTGTTTTGCCACCCTACTCTTTGCCTTATAGGCCTGACCCTGAACCCTTTTCGTTCTTGTTTTAGCCCCTGAAACCTTGCCTATCAGGCCTGGACCTGAAAATGTCTCATTCGAGTTTTGGCCTTCCAACCTTTGCTTTCCAGCCCTGGCCACACAGCCTTTAGCTTGCAGGCCTGGCCCCCCGGCTTTTGCATTCTAGGACTGTCCCCCTCCAGGTCTTTCCAGGTCTGACCCCTATCACTTCCTCCCCCAGTTTTGACCCCTTAGCCCTTGCCTTGCAGGTCTGGTTAACCAGGCTTTGCCTATCAGGCCTGGACCCGGAAACCTCTCATTCCAGTTTTGACCTCCCAGCCATTGTCTTCAAGGCCTATCCATGCAAGCTCTGCCTTCCAGGCCTGTCCAAGAAACCTTCCCGTTTCAGTTTTGCCACCTCAGGCTATTCCTTCCAGGCCTGAAACCGAACCCTTCCCCTTCCAGGTTTGCCCCGCCAGACTTTCCCTTCCAGGCGTACCCCGCACTCTTCTCATTCCAGTTTTGGCCCCCAAGTTTTGTCTTCCATGTGTGGACCAGAACTCTTCTCATTCCAGTTTTGACACTCTGAACTCTTTTCGTTCCTGTTTTTGCCCCCGAAATTTTGCCTATCAGGCCTGGCCCTGAAACTTTCTCATTCCAGTTCTGGCCTTCCAACCTTTGCCTTCCAGGCCTGGCCACACAGCCTTTGCCTTGCAGGCCTGGCCCCCCGGCTTTTGCATTCTGGGACTGTCCCCCTCCATGTCTTTCCAGGTCTGGGCCCCATCTCTTTCTGTCCCAGTTTTGCCCCCTTAGACCTTTGCCTTCCAGTTCTGGTCCCTCGGGCTTTGCCTATCGGGCTTGGAGGGGGCAACCTCTCATTCCAGTTTTGACCTCCCAGTCTTTGTCTTCAAGGCCTATCCATGCAGGCTCTGCCTTCCAATACTGGCCCCCAAGCCAGTTCTTTCCAGGTCTGGCTCCTATCCCTTCTCATTCCAGTTTTGTACCCTCAGCCTTTGCCTTCAAGCCTGGCCATGAACTCTTGTTGTTCTAGTTTTAGCAACCCTGCTTTTCCCTTCCAGGCCTGGCCTCCCAACCACTACTTTCCACATCTGACCCAGAAGCCATCTTGTTCCAGTTTTGGTCCCCCAGCCTTTGCATTCCTGGCCTGGCCCCGACCCCTTATCATTCCATGCCTGGCCCCCGAGCCTTGGCCTTCCAGGCCTGACTTCAAATCCTTCTCGTTCCAGCTTTACCCCCACAGCCTTGGACTTCCAGGCTTGGCCCCAACGCTTCTCTTGCCAGATTTAGCTTCCAAGACTTTGGCTTCCACACCGGGCCCTGAAACCCACTCGTCCCAGATTTGCCCCAAACCAGCGCCCCTAGCTCCCCCAGCTTTGCATTCCAGACCTGGCCCTGAACCCTGCCCTTTCCATTTTGTCCCTTAGCCTTTGCCTTAGAAGCCTGGCCATGAACTCTTCTCTTTCGTGTTTTGGCTCTCCAGCCTTTGACTCCCAGACCTGATCCCCCTTCCTTTGCCTTGCAGGCCTGGGCCAGAACCCTTCTCATTCTAGTTTTGGCCCCCCAGCCTTTGCCTTTCGGCCCTGAGCCAAAACCATTCACTCTCCAGTTTGGGCCCCACAGCCTTTGCCTTGCAGGCTTGGCACTGAATTCTTTTCTTTCCAGTTTTCGCTCTCCAGCCCTTGACTTCCAAACCGGGCCCCTCTACCTTTCCCTTCCAGTCCTGACCCCGAACCCTTCTTGTTCCTCTTTGGGCCCAAATCCTTTGCTTTCCAGGCCTGGCTCTAAAACCTTCTCATTCCAATTTTGGCCTCCCAGTCCTTAACCTCTCAGGCATGGCACGCCAGCCTTTGCCTCCCATGTCTGGCCAGGAACCCTTCTCATTCCAGGTCTGGCCTCACAGCCTTTGTCTTCCAGGTGTGGCCCCTCAACCTTTGAATTCCCGGCCTGGCCCCCCAACCTTTGCCTTCCAGGCCTGTCACCCAACACTTTCACTGAACACGTCTTGTTCCAGTTGGGGCTCCAGAGCCTTTGCTTTGCAGTCCGGGTCCCCAAGCCTTTGCCTTCCAGGCATGGCCCCGTACACTTTTCTTTCTAGTTTTGACCCCACCCCCATTCCAGCCTTTGTCTTTCAGGCCTGCTCACCAAACCCATCTGTTTCCAGTTTTGGCCCCCGAGCCGTTGCCTTCCAAACCTGGCCCCAAACCCTTCTCATTCTATGCCTGGCTCCCCAGGCTTTGGCTTCCAGCTTTTTCCCCGAACCCTTTCGTTCCAGTTTGCCTCCACAACCTTTGCCTTCCAGGCCTGCCCCTGAACCTTACTCTTTCCAATTTAACTCCCCAGCCTTTGTCTTCCGGGTCCTGTCCATATCCCTTCTCTTTCCAGTTTTGGCACCACCCCACCACAGCCTCTGCCTTGCAGGCCTGTGCCCAAATCCTTCTCGTTGCAGGTTTGTCCCCCAGCCTTTGCCTTCCAGGCCTGGTCCCCCAGCCATTGCCTTCCAGGCCTGGTCCCTAAACTTTTGCCTTGCAGACATGTCCCCAAATCCTTCTTGTTTTAGACCTGGCCACACAGGTTTCGCCTTCAAGGCCTGCCCCTACCAGTTCTCCTTCCCGCTTTGGCCCCTCAGCCTTTGTCTTCCAGGCCTGTCCCCGAATCCTTCTCTTTCAAGTTCTACCCCCGCTCCCCACCGCACAATCCATGCCTTCAAAGCCTGAACCAGAAACCATTCGATTCCCATTTTGACATCCCAGCCTTTGCTTTCCAGGCCTGGCCCTCAGGCTTTGACTTCTAGGTCTGGCCCCCTGGCCTTTGTCTTCCAGGTCTGGCCCTCCAGCCTTTGCCTTCGAGGCCTGGCCCTCCATCCTTTGCCTTCCAGTCTTGCCCTGGAACGCTTTGCAGTCCAGTTTGGGGCCCTCAGCATTTGCCTTCCAGGCCTGGCCCCACAGCCTTGGCCCTCGAGGCCTGACCCCAAACCCACTTGTTCCAGTTTGGGTCCACCAACCTTAGCCTTCCAGGCCTGGCTCCCAACCCTTTTTGTTCCAGTTTTAGCCTTCTAGGTCTGGCTCCTAGATATTACTTTCCAGGCCTGACCCCAAAGTCTTCTCGTGCCAGTTTTGACCCAAAAAGCCATTGCCTTCCACGCGTGGCACAGAACCTTCCTCTTTCCAGGTTTAGCCCTCCAGCCTTTGACCTCTAGGCCTGGCCCCAAATCTTTCTGCCTCCACTTTTGGCTCCCCCAGGCTATGCCTTCCAGTCCTGGCCATGCATCCTTAGCCTTCCAGGTCTGGTAACGCAGCCTTTGGCTTTGAGGCCTGGCCCCAAAGGCTTTGCCTTGGAGGTCAGGCCCCGAACCCTTCTGATTCCAATTTTAGACCCCCACCCGTTGCTATCTGGGCCAAGCCCTGAACCATTCTCCTGCAACTTCTCACCCTCAGCCTTTTCCTTTGAGGCCTGGCTCCCCGGCCTTGGCCTTCCAGTCTTGTCCCCATGGTCTTCTCGTTCCAATGCTGGCTCCCCAGCCTTTGCCTTCCAGGTCTGGCCCCAAAACCATCCCATTCCAGTTTTGCCACCCCAAGCTTTGCCTTCCAGGCCTGTCCCAGAACCCTTCTTGTTCCAAGCCTGGCCCCCTCAGTATTTGCCTACCAGGCCTGGTACCCCTGCCTTTGCCTTCCAGGCTTGTCCCCGAATCCATCTCTTTCCAGTTTGGCCACTCCAACCTTTGCGTGTCAGCCCTGACCCAGAACACTCTTCATCCCAGTTTTGGTTCCACATCTTTTGCCTTCCAGGGCTTGTCCCGAACCATTCTCTCAATAGTTTTGGCCCTAGATCCTGCACCTTCCAGGCCTATCCCCAAACCATTCTCATTCCTGGTTTGGCGCTCCAGGCTTTGCCTTCCGGGCCCCTCCCCCAACCCTTCTCCTTCCAGTTTTAGTCGTCTTGCTTTGCCTTCCAGGTCTGACACCCTGGCCTTTGTCTTCCAGGCCTGGTCCTGCAGCCTTTGTCTTCCAGGCCTGCCCCTCCATCTTTTGCCTGCCAGGCTTGGTCAGGAACACGTGGAGGTCCAGTTTTGGGCCCTCAGCAATTGCCTTCCAGGCCTGGCCCCACAGCGTTTGGCCTCGAGGCCTGGCCCCAAACCCTACTCATTCTATGCCTGGCTCCCCAGCCTTTGGCTTCCAGCCCTTTCCCCGAACCCTTCTCATTCTAATTTGTCTCCACAACATTTGCCTTCCAGGCCTGCCCCTGAACTCTACTCTTTCCACTTTAAATCCCCAACCTTTGCCTTCCAGGCCTTGTTCTCATTCCAGTTTTGCCACCGCCCGACCGCAGCCTTTGCCTTCCAGGCCTGTGCCCAAATCCTACACGTTCCAGTTTTGTCCCCCAGCCTTTGACTTCCAGGCCTGGTCCCCCAACCATTTCAGTTTTGGCCCTTCAGGCCTTTGCCTTTCAAGCTTGGCCCGAATGCTTCACGGTCCAGGTTTGGCCCCTCAGCGTTTGCCTTTCAGGCCTGGCCCCCCAGGCTTTGCCATCTGGGACAAGTCCCGAACCCTTCTCCTGCCACTTTGGCGCTCAGCCTTTTCCTTCGAGGCCTGGCCCCCCGGCCTTCGCCTTCCATTCTTGTCTTCAAAGTCTTCTCCTTAAAATTTTGGTACCCCACCCTTTGCCTTCCAGGCCTGGCCCCAAAACCATCCAATTCCAATTTTGCCCCCCACAACCACTGCCTTCCAGGCCTGTCCCCGAACCCTTCTTGTTCCAAGCCGCGTCCCCACCGAGTCTTCGCCTTGCAGGCCTGGCCCCGAACTCTCCTCTTTCTACTTTTGTCACCCCCAAATTTGCTTGTCCGGCCTGGCCCAGAACACTTTTCATCCCAGTTTTGGCTCCACATATTTTGCCTTCCAGGATTTGCCCCGAACCCTTCTCTTAATAGTTTTGGCCCTAGATCCTGTATGTTCTAGGCCTGTTCCCAAACCATTCTCTTTCCAGTTTTGTCCCCCCAGCCTTTGCCTTCCAGGAATGGCCCCCAGCGCTCCTCTTTCCAGTTTCAGTCGGCTTGTCTTTGCCTTCCAGCTCTGGCCCCCTGGCCTTTGTCTTACATGCCTTGCCCTCCAGCCTTTGTCTTCGAGATCTGGCCCTCCATCCTTTACTTTCCAGGTTTGGCCAGGAATGCTTCGCGGTCCAGTTTTGGGCCCTCAGCATTTGCCTTCCAGGCCTGGCCCCAGAACCTTTGTCCTCGAGGCCTGGCTCCAAACCCTCTTGTTCCAGTTTTGTTCCCCCAACCTTAGCATTGCAGGCCTAGCCCCAAACCCTTCTTGTTCCAGTTTGAACCCCCCGGCCTTTGCTTTCACGGCCTGGCCCCTAACACCTATCATCCCAGTTCTGCCCCCAACCTTTGCTTTCCAGACCTGGACCAGAAACCTTACCTTTCCAGTTTTGCCGCCCCAGACTTTGCCTTGCAGGCCTGACAGGGAACCCTTCTCATTCCAGGTTTGCCCCGCCGGACTATCCCTTCCAGGCTTGGCCCGAACCCTTCTAATTCCAGTTTTGGCCCCCAAGCATTTGCCTTTCAGGCCAGGCCCCAAAGCCTCTTGTTGCAGGTTTGGGCCCAAATCCTTTGCTTTCCAGGAGTGGCCACTAAATCTTCTTGCTCCAATTTTGCCCTCCCGCCGCCCGCCCCCCGCCATCCAGCCTTTGACCTCCAGGTCTATTGATTCTTGATTCTATTTAGTTGCCATTGTTTTGACGAGATGTTCTTCCCCTTGACTCTATTTATTGCCATTGTTCTTGTCTGTCCATCTCCCCCGATTAGACTGTAAGCCCGCCAAACGGCATTGACTGTCTCTAACTGTTGCCAACTTGTTCACCCCAAGCGCTTAGTACAGTGCTCTGCACATAGTAAGCGCTCAATAAATACTATTGAATGAATGAAAGGTCTGGCCGCGAACCGTTCTCTTTCCAGTTTTGGCCCCCAGAATTTGTTTTCCATGTCTGGACCAGAACCCTTCTCATTCCAGTTTTGCCACCCTACCCTTTGCCTTCTAGGCCTGGCCCTGAACCCTTTTCGTTCCAGTTTCAGCCCCTGAAACTTTGCTTTTCAGGCCTGGCCCTGAAAATGTCTCATTCGAGTTTTGGCCTTCCAGCCTTTGCTTTCCAGGCCTGGCCACACAGCCTTTGCCTTGCAGGCCTGGCCCCCCGGCTTTTGCATTCCAGGACTGTCCCCCTCCAGGTCTTTCCAGGTCTCCCCCCTATTCCTTCCTGTCCCAGCTTTGACCCCTTAGCCTTTGCCATCCAGGTCTGGTTCCCCAGGCTTTGCCTATCAGGCCTGTACCCGGAAATCTCTCATTCCAGTTTGGGCCTCCCAGCCTTTGTCTTCAAGGCCTATCCATGCAAGCTCTGCCTTCCAGGGCTGGTCCCTCAGCCAGGACTTTACAGGTCAGGCTCCTATCCTTTCACATTCCAGTTTTGTACGCTCATCCTTTGCCTTCAAGCCTGGCCATGAACTCTTGTTGTTCTAGTTTTAGCCACTCTGCCAGTGCCTTCCAGGCCTGGCCCCCCAACCAATGTGTAGCACACCTGGCCCTGAACCCATCTTGTTCCAGTTTGGGTCCCCCAGCTCTTGCATTCCAGGCCTGGCCCGGACCCCTTATCGTTCCAAGCCTGACCCCCCAGCCTTAGCCTTCCAGGCCTGCCTTCGAACCCTTCTCATTCCAACTTTGCCCCCACAGCCTTGGACCTCCAGGCTCGGCCCGAACCCTTCTCTTGCCAGATTTAGATTCCAAGACTTTGCCTTCCAGACCTGGCCCTTAACCCTACTCGTTCCAGTTTTGCCCCGCACCAGCGCCCCAGCCCCCCCGCCCCCAGCCTTGGCATTCCAAGCCTGGCCCTGAACCCTACCCTTTCCATTTTGTCCCTTAGCCTTTGCCTTAGGAGCCTGGCCCGAACTCTTTTCTTTCCTGTTTTGGTTCTCCAGCCTTTGACTTCCAGACCTGATCCCCCTTCCTTTGCCTTGGAGGCCTGGCCCAGAACCCTTCTCATTCTATTTTTGGCCCCGCAGCCTTTGCCTTTCGACCCTGAGCCAGAACCATTCACTCTCCAGTTTGGGCCCCACAGCCTTTGCCTTGCATGCCTGGCACTGAATCCTTCTCTTTCCAGTTTTCGCTCTCCAGCCCTTGACTTCCAAACCGGGCCCCTCTACCTTTCCCTTCCAGGTCTGACCCCGAACCCTTCGTGTTCCTGTTTGGGCCTCCCATCCTTTGCCTTCCAAGCCTGGCCCAGAACTACTGTCTCAATAGTTTGGGGCCTAGAGATTTTGTCTTCCAGGCTTGGCTCCAAACCCGTCTTGTTCCAGGCACTTCCCCCCCAGCTTTTGCCTTCCAGGCTTGGCCCTGTACCCATCTCTTTCCAGTTTAGCTCCCCCAAGGCTTTGTCTTCCAGACCTGACCCTGAAGCCTTCTCGTTCTAGTTATGACACACCAGGATTCCAAGCCTGGCCCCAACCCTTCTCATTCCAGGTTTAACCCCCATCCTTTGCCCCCCAGGCCTGGCTCTAAAAACATCTCATTCCAGTACTGGCCCACCAGCCTTAACCTTTCAGGCAGAACCCCCCAGCCTTTAACTTCCAGGTCTGGCCAGGAACCCTTCTCATTCCAGATTTGGCCCCCCAGCCTTTGTCTTCCAGGTGTGTCCCCCCAACCTTTGAATTCCAACCCTTGCCCCCAAGCCTTTGCCTTCCAGACCTGTCACCGAACATTTTCACCAAAAACCTCCTGTTCCAGTTTGGCCTCCCTAGCCTTTGCTTTCCAGTCCGGGTACCTGAGCCTTGGCCTTCCAGGCATGGGCCCATACCCTTCTCTTTCTAGTTTTGACCCCACCCCCACCCCCACCCCAGCCTTTGTCTTTCAGGCCTGGCCCCAAACCCTTCTGTTTCCAGTTTTGGGCCCCGAGCCTTTGCCTTCCAGACCTGGCCTTAAACCCTACTCATTCTATGCCTGGCTCCCCAGCCTTTGGCTTCCAGCCCTTTCCCCGAACCCTTCTCCTTCCAGTTTGCCTCCACAACCCTTGCCTTCCGGGTCTGCTTCTTAACCCTACTCTTTCCACTTTAACTGTCCAGCCTTTGCCTTCCAGGCCTTGTCCAGAACCCTTCTCTTTCCAGTTTTGCCACCCTCCTTCCCACAAACACAGCCTTTGCCATCCAGGCCTGTGCCCAAATCCTTCTCGTTCCAGTTTTGTCCCCCAGCCTTTGAGTTCCAGGCCTGGTCCCCCAGCCATTGCCTTCCAGGCCTGGTCCCCCAGCCTTTGCCTTGCAGACCTGTCCCAAATCCTTCTTGTTCCAGGCCTGGCCACCCAGTCTTTGCCTTCAAGGCCTGCCCCTAACACTTCTCCTTCCAGTTTTGGGCCACCAGCCTTTGTCTTCCAGGCCTGTCCCCGGATCCTGTTCTCTCCAGTTCTGCCCTGTTCCCCCCACCCAATCTATGCCTTCAAAGCCTGACCCAGAAACCATACGATTCCCGTTTTGACATCCCAGCCTTTGCTTTCCAGGCCTGGCCGCCCAGGCTATGCCTTCCATGTCTGGTCCCCTGGCCTTTGTCTTCCAGGCCTGGCCCTCCAGCCTTTGCCTTTGCGGTCTGGTCCTCTATCCTTTGTCTTTGTCTTCCAAGCTTGGCCAGGAACGCTTCGTGGTCCAGTTTTGGGCCCTTAGCATTTGCCTTCCTGGCCTGACCCCCCAGCCTTTGCCCTCGAGGCCTGGCCCCAAACCCACCTGTTCCAGTTTTGGCCCACCAACCTTAGCCTTCCAGGCCTGGCTCCCAACACTTTTTCTTCCAGTTTTAGCCTTCTAGGCCTGGCTCCTAGATATTGATTTCTTGGCCTGACCCCAAAGTCTTCTCGGGCCAGTTTTGATCCAAAAAGCCTTTGCTTTCCACGCCAGACCCAGAACCCTTCTCTTTCCAGGTTTGCCCCTCCAGCCTTTGCCTTCTAGGCCTGGCCCCGAACCTTTCTGCTTCCACTTTTGGCCCCCCAGGCTTTGCCTTCCAGTCCTGGCCATGCATCCTTTCTTTGCCTTCCATGTCTGGTCACGCAGCCTTTGCCTTTCAGGCCTGGCCCTCCAGCCTTTGCCTTCTAGGACTGTCCTCCCGGCCAGGTTTTTCCAGGCTTGTCCTCGAATCCTTTTCTTTTCAGTTTTGGCCCTTCAAGCCTTTGCCTTCCAGGCTTGGCCCGAATGCTTCACGGTCCAATTTTGGCACCTCAACCTTTGCCTTTCAGGCCTGGACCCCCAGGCTTTGCATTCGAGGTCTGGACCCTAACCCTTCTGATTCCAGTTTTAGACCCCCAACCTTTGCCATCTGGGCCAAACCCCGAACTCTTCCCCTGCCACTTTTGGTACTGAGCCTTTTCTTTCGAGGCCTGGCCCCCCGGCCTTGACCTTCCAGGCGTGTCCCCATAGTCTTCTCGTTCCAATGTTGGCCCCCCCAGCCTTTGTCTTCCAGGTCTGGCTCAAAAACCATCCCATTCCAGTTTTGCCCCCCACAACGTTTGCCTTCCAGGCTTGTCACCAAACCCTTCTTCTTCCAAGCCTCGTCCCCACCCAGCCTTCGCATTCCAGGCCTGGTACCCCTGCCTTGCCTTTAGATCCTGTCCCCGAATCCTTCTCTTTCCAGTTTTGTCACCCCAACCTTTGCTTGTCAGGCCTGGCCCAGAACACTTTTCATCCTTGTTTGGCTCCAGATATTTTGCTTTCCAGGCCTTGCCCTGAACCTTCTCTTAATAGTTTTGGCTATTAAGTCCTGTACCTTCCAGGTCTGTCCCCAAACCATTCTCATTCCAGTTTTGTCCCCCCAGCCTTTGCCTTCCAGGTCTGCCCCCAACCCTTCTCTATTCAGTTTTAGTCCGCTTGTCTTTGCCTTTCAGCTCTGGCCCCCTGACCTTTGTCTTCAATGCCTGGCTCACCAGCCTAGGCCTTTGAGGCCACGCCCTCCAAACTTTGCCTTCCAGGTATGGCCAGGAATGCTTCACGGTCCAGTTTTGAGCCGTCAGTATTTGCCTTCCAGGCCTGGCCCCACAGCCTTTGGCCTCGAGGCCTGGCCCCAAACTCTCTTGTTCCAGTTTGAGCCCCCAGGCCTTTGCCTTCAAGGTCTGGCCCTTAACACTTCTCATTCCAGTTTTGGCCCCCAACCCTTGCCTTCCAGACCTGACCCAGAACCCTTACCGTTCCAGTTTTGCCTTCCAGGACTGACACCGAACCCTTCCCCTTCCATGTTACCGCCTCCAGACTTTCCCTTCCAGGCATAACCCGAACCCTTCTCATTCCAGTTTTGGCCCCCAAGCATTTGCCTTTCAGGCCAGGCCCCAAAGCCTTCCTGTTCCAGTTTTGGCCCCAAAGCCTTTGCCTTCCAGGCCTGGTCCCTAAACCTCCTTGCTGCAGTTTTGCCACGCCCTCCCCCCGCCCAGCCTTTGTCCTCCTGGTCTGGCCTTGAACCCTTCTCTTTCCACTTTTAGCTCCCCCAGGTTTTGTCTTCGAGGTCTGGACCAGAACCTTATTCATTCCAGTTTTTCCACCCTAGGCTTTGCCGTCTAGGCCTGGCCCTGAACCCTTTTCGTTCCAGTTTTATCCCCCGAAGCTTTGCCTATCAGGCCTGGTCCTGAAAATGTTTCATTCCAGTTTTGGCCTTCCAAACTTTGCCTTCCAGGCCTGGCCACACAGCCTTTGCCTTGCAGGCCTGGCCCCCCGGCCTTTGCATTCTGGGACTGTCCCCCTCCATGTCTTTCCAGGTCTGTACCCCATCCCTCCCTGTCCCAGTTTTGGCCCCTTAGACCTCTTCCTTCCAGTTCTGGTCCCAAGGGCTTTGCCTATCGGGCTTGGAGGCGGCAACCTCTCATTCCAGTTTTGACCTCCCAGTCTTTGTCTTCAAGGCCTATCCATGCAGGCTCTGCCTTCCAATACTGGCCCCCAAGCCAGTTCTTTCCAGGTCTGGCTCCTATCCCTTCTCCTTCCAGTTTTGTACCCTCAGCCTTTGCCTTCAAGCCTGGCCATGAACTCTTGTTGTTGTAGTTTTAGCCACCCTGCTTTTCCCTTCCAGGCCTGGCCTCCCAACCACTACTTTCCACATCTGACCCAGAACCCATCTTGTTCCAGTTTTGGTCCCCCAGCCTTTGCATTTCTGGCCTGGCACCAACCCCTTATTGTTCCATGCCTAGCCCCCGAGCCTTTGCTTTCCAGGCCTGACTTCAAATCCTTCTCGTTCCAGCTTTACCCCCACAGCCTTGGACTTCCAGGCATGGCCCCAACCCTTCTCTTGCCAGATTTAGCTTCCAAGACTTTGCCTTCCACACCGGGCCCTGAAACCAACTCGTCCCAGATTTGCCCCAAACCAGCGCGCCTAGCTCCCCCAGCCTTTGCATTCCAGGCCTGGCCCTGAACCCTTCTCTTTCCATTTTTGTCCCGTAACCTTTGCCTTACAGGCCTGGCCCCGAACTCTTTTCTATCCAGTTTTGGCTCTCCAGCCTTTGACTTCCAGACCTGATCCCCCATCATTTGCCTTGCAGGCCTGGCCCTGAATCCTTTTCTTTCCAGTTTTGGCTCTCCCGCCTTTAACTTCCTGACCTGCCCCCTCTACCTTTGCCTTCCAGACCTGGCCCAGAATCCTTCTTGTTCGAGGTTGGTGCTCCCAACCTTTGCCTTCCAAGCATGGCCCAGAATCATTATCTTAATAACTTTGGCCTTAGAGCTTTTGCTTTCCAGGCCTGGCCCCAAACCCTACTTGTTCCAGGTAATTCCTCCCCAGCTTTAGTCTTCCAGGCCTGGCCCTGAACCCGTCTCTCTCCAGTTTACCTCCCCAAGCCTTTGCGTTCCAGACCTGTCCCTCACCCTTCTCGCTCCAGTTATGACACCCCAGCGTTCCTAGCCTGCCCCCAACCCTTCTCATTCCAGGTTTAACCCCCATTCTTTGCCTTCCAGGCCTGGCTCTAAAACCTTCTCATTCCAGTTTTGGCATCCCAGGCCTTAACCTCTCAGGTATGGCATGCCAGCCTTTGCCTTCCAGGTCTGGCCAGGAACCCTGCTCATTGCAGGTTTGGCCCCACAGCCTTTGTCTTCAAGGTGTGGCCCCTCAACCTTTGAATTCCAGGCCTGACCCCCCAACCTTGGCCTTCCAGGCCTGTCACCAAACACTTTCACCAAAAACCTCTTGTTCCAGTTGGGGCTCCCTAGCCTTTGCTTTCCAGTCCGGGTCCCCGAGCCTTTGCCTTCAAGGCATGGCCCGGTACCCTTCTCTTTCTAGTTTTGCCCCCCACCCCCACCCCAGCCTTTGACTTTCAGGCCTGGCCCCAAACCCTTCTTCATCCAGTTTTGGCCCCTGAAGCTTTACCTTCCATACCTGGCCCCAAACCCTACTCATTCTATGCCTGGCTCCCCAGCCTTTGGCTTCCAGCCCTTTCCCCGAACCCTTCTCGTTCTAATTTGTCTCCACAACATTTGCCTTCCAGGCCTGCCCCTGAACTCTACTCTTTCCACTTTAACTCCCCAACCTTTGCCTCCCAGGCCTTGTTCTCGTTCCAGTTTTGCCACCGCCCGACCACAGCCTTTGCCTTCCAGGCCTGTGCCCAAATCCTTGTCGTTGCAGTTTTGTCCCCCAGCCTTTGACTTCCAGGCCTGGTCTCCCAACCATTTCAGTTTTGGCCCTGCAGGCCTTTGCCTTCCAAGCTTGGCCTGAATGCTTCACGGTCAAGGTTTGGCCCCTCAGCGTTTGCCTTTCAGGCCTGGCGCCCCAGGCTTTGCCTGGGAGGTCTGGCCCCGAACCCATCTGGTTCCAGTTTTAGACCCCAAACCTTGCCATCTGGGACAAGTCCCGAACCATTCTCCTGCCACTTTGGTGCTCAGTCTTTTCCTTCGAGGCCTGGGCCCCCGGCCTTCGCCTTCCAGGCTTGTCCTCAAAGTCTTCTCCTTAAAATTTTGGTACCCCAGCCTTTGCCTTCCAGGCCTGGCCCCAAAACCATCCAATTCCTATTTTGCCCCCCACAACCATTGCCTTCCAGGCCTGTCCCCGAACCCTTCTTGTTCCAAGCCTCGTCCCCACCCAGTCTTCGCCTTCCAGGCCTGGTACCCCTGCCTTTGCCTTCCAGGCCTGGCCCCGAACTCTCCTCTTTCTACTTTTGTCACCCCCAAATTTGCTTGTCAGGCCTGGCCCAGAACACTTTTCATCCCAGTTTTGGCTCCACATGTTTTGCCTTCCAGGCCTTTCCCTGAACCCTTCTGTTAATAGTTTTGGCCCTAGATCCTGGGGCCAAAATCCAAAGCATTCTCTTTCCAGTTTTGTCCCCCCAGCCTTTGCCTTCCAGGCCCGGCCCCCAGCTCTCCTCTTTCCAGTTTCAGTCGGCTTGTCTTTGCCTTCCAGGTCTGGCCCCCTGGCCTTTGTCTTACATGCCTTGCCCTCCAGCCTTTGTCTTCGAGATCTGGCCCTCCATCCTTTGCCTTCCAGGTTTGGCCAGGAATGCTTCACGGTTCAGTTTTGGGCCCTCAGCATTTGCCTTCCAGGCCTGGCCCCAGAGCCTTTGTCCTCGAGGCCTGGCTCCAATCCCTCTTGTTCCAGTTTTGTCCCCCCAACCTTAGCATTACAGGCCTAGCCCCAAACTCTTCTTGTTCCAGTTTGAACCCCCCGGCCATTGCTTTCAAGGCCTGGCCCCTAACACCTCTCATTCCAGGCCTGCCCCCCAACCTTTGGCTTCCAGACCTGAACCAGAAACCTTACCTTTCCAGTTTTGCCGCCCCAGACTTTACCTTGCAGGCCTGACACCGAACCCTTCTCATTCCAGGTTTGCCCCGCCAGATTATCCCTTCCAAGCTTGGCCCAAACCCTTCTCATTCCAGCTTTGGCCCCCAAGCATTTGCCTTTCATTCCAGGCCCCAAAGCCTCTTGTTCCACTTTTGGCCACAAATCCTTTACTTGCCAGGCCTGGCCCCTAACCCTTCTTGCTCCAATTTTGAGCACTCCCCCCCCCGCCATCCAGCCTTTGCCCTCCAGGTCTATTGATTCTTGATTCTATTTAGTTGCCATTGTTTTTACGAGATGTTCTTCCCCTTGACTCTATTTATTGCCATTGCTCTTGTCGGTCCATCTCCCCCGATTAGACTGTAAGCCCGTCAAATGGCAGGGACTGTCTCTATCTGTTGCCAACTTGTTCATCCCAAGCGCTTAGTACAGTGCTCTGCACATAGTAAGAGCTCAATAAATACTATTGAATGAATGAAAGGTCTGGCCGCGAACCCTTCTCTTTCCAGTTTTGGCCCCCAGAATTTGTCTTCCATGTCTGGACCAGAACCCTTCTCATTCCAGTTTTGCCATCCTAGCCTTTGCCTTCTAGCCCTGGCCCTGAACCCTTTTCGTTCCAGTTTCAGCCCCTGAAACTTTGCCTATCAGCCATGGCCCTGAAAATGTCTCATTCGAGTTTTGGCCTTCCAACCTTTGCTTTCCAGGCCTGGCCACACAGCCTTTCCCTTGCAGGCCTGGCCCCCCGGCTTTTGCATTAATAGGACTCTCCCCCTCCAGGTTTTTCCAGGTCTGGCCCCTATTCCTTCCTGTCCCAGTTTTGACCCCTTAGACTTTGCCTTCCAGGTCTGGTTCCCCAGGCTTTGCCTGTCAGGCCTGGACCCGGAAACCTCTCATTCCAGTTTGGGCCTCCCAGCCTTTGTCTTCAAGGCCTATCCATGCAAGCTCTGCCTTCCAGGGCTGGTCCCTCAGCCAGGACTTTCCAGGTCAGGCTCCTATCCTTTCACGTTCCAGTTTTGTACCCTCATCCTTTGCCTTCAAGCCTGGCCATGAACTCTTGTTGTTCTAGTTTGAGCCACTCTGCCTTTGCCTTCCAGGCCTGGCACCCAACCAATGTTTACCACACCTGGCCCTGAACCCATCTTGTTCCAGTTTGAGTCCCCCAGCCCTTGCATTCCAGGCCTGGCCCCGACACCTTATCGTTCAAAGCCTGACCCCCCCAGCCTTTGCCTTCCAGGCCTGCCTTCGAACCCTTCTTGTTCCAGCTTTGCCCCCACAGCCTTGGACCTCCAGGCTCGGCCCGAACCGTTCTCTTGCCTGATTTAGATTCCAAGACTTTGCCTTCCAGCCCTGGCCCTTAACCCTACTCGTTCCTGTTTCCCTTCCACGCCTGGCCCGAATCCTTCTCATTCCAGTTTTGGCCCCCAAGCATTTGCCTTTCAGGCCAGGTCCCAAAGCCTTCTTCTCCCAATTTTGGCCCCAAAGCCTTTGCCTTCCAGACCTTGCCCCTAACACTTCTTGCTGCAGTTTGCCCCCCCTTCCCCGCACCCTACCTTGCCATCCACGTCTGGCCTCGAACCCTGCTCTTTCCAGCTTTAGCTCCCAGGTTTTGCCTTCCTGGTCTGGACCAGAACCCTACTCATTCCAGTTTTGCCACCCTAGCCTTTGGCTTCTAGGCCTGGCCCTGAAGCCTTTTCGTTCCAGGTTTAGCCCCTGAAACTTCTCATTCCAGGTTTGGCCACCAGTCTTTGTCTTCCAGGTGTGGCCCCTCAACCTTTGAATTCCAGCCCTCGCCTCTCAGCATTTGCCTTCCGGGCCTGGCCCCACAGCCTTGGCACTCGAGGCCTGACCCCAAACCCACTTGTTCCAGTTTGGGTCCACCAACCTTAGCCTTCCAGGCCTGGCTCCCAACCCTTTTTGTTCCAGTTTTAGCTTTCTAGTTCTGGCTCCTAGATATTGCTTTCCAGGCCTGACCCCAAAGTCTTTTCGTGCCAGGTTTGACCCAAAAAGCCATTGCCTTCCACACGTGGCGCAGAATCTTTCTCTTTCCAGGTTTGGCCCTCCAACCTTTGACTTCTAGGCCTGGCACCGAATCTTTCTGCTTCCACTTTTGGACCCCCAGGCTTTGCCTTCCAGTCCTGGCCATGCATCCTTAGCCTTCCAGGTCTGGTCACGCAGCCTTTGCCTTTCAGGCCTGGCCCTCCAGCCTTTGCCTTCTAGGACTGTCCTCCCGGCCAGGTTTTTCCGGGCCTGTCCTAGAATCCTTCTCTTGTCAGTTTTGGCCCTTCAGGTCTTTGCCTTCCAGGCTTGGCCCGAATGCTTCACGGTCTAGTTTTGGCCCCTCAGCGTTTGCCATTCAGGCTTGGCCCCAAAGGCTTTGCCTTCGAGGTCAGGCCCCGAACCCTTCAGATTCCAATTTTAGACCCCCACCCGTTGCTATCTGGGCCAAGCCCTGAACCATTCTCCTGCAACTTCTCACCCTCAGCCTTTTCCTTTGAGGCCTGGCTCCCCGGCCTTGGCCTTCCAGGCTTGTCCCCATAGTCTTCTCGATCCAATGCTGGCTCCCCTGCCTTTGCCTTCCAGGTCTGGCCCCCAAACCATCCCATTCCAGTTTTGCCCCCCCAAGCTTTGCCTTCCAGGCCTGTCCCCGAACCCTTCTTGTTCCAAGCCTGGCCCCCTCAGTATTTGCCTACCAGGCCTGGTACCCCTGCCTTTGCCTTCCAGGCTTGTCCCCGAATCCATCTCTTTCCAGTTTGGCCACTCTAACCTTTGCGTGTCAGCCCTGGCCCAGAACACTCTTCATCCCAGTTTTGGCTCCACATCTTTTGCCTTCCAGGCCTTGTCCCGAACCATTCTCTTAATAGTCTTGGCCCTAGATCCTGTACCTTCCAGGCCTATCCCCAAACCATTCTCATTCCAGGTTTGGCGCTCCAGGCTTTGCCTTACAGGCCTCTCCCCCAACCCTTCTCTTTCCCGTTTTAGTCGTCTTGCTTTGCCTTACAGGTCTGGCCCCCTGGCCTTTGTGCTCCACGCCTGGCCCTCCATTCTTTGTCTTCGAGGCCTGGCCCTCCAGCCTTTGCCTTCGAGGCCTGGCCCTCCAGCCTTTGCCTTCGAGGCCTGGCACTAGTTCCTTTGACTTCCAGTTTCGGACAGGAAGGCTTTGCGGATCAGTTTTGGGCCCTCAGCATTTGCCTTCGAGGCCTGGCCCCACAGCCTTTGCCATCCAGGCCTGGCCCCAAACCCTCTTGTTTCAGTTTTGGCCCCCAAACCTAAAGTCCAGGACAAGCCCCAAACGCTTCTTGTTTCAGTTTGAGCCCCCAGCCTTTGCTTTCAGGGCATGGCATATAACACCTCTCATTCCAGTTATGTCTCCCCAGCCTTTGTCTTAAAGGCGTGGTCCCCAACACCTCTCTTTCCAGTTTTAGTCCGCTTGTTAATACCTTAAAGGTCTGGCCCCCTGGGCTTTTTCTTCCAGGCCTGGGCCTCTAGGCTTTGCATTCGAGGCCTGGACCTCCAGCCTTTGCCTTCGAGGCCTGGCCCTCCATCCTTTGCCTTCAGGGTTTGGCTAGGAATGCTTCGAGGTCCAGTTTTGGGCCCTCAGCATTAGACATCCAGGACTGGCCCCACTGACCTTGCCCTCGAGGTCTGGCCCCAAACCCTCTGGTTCTGGTTTTGGCCCCCCAACTTTACCCATCTGAGCCTATCCCCAAACCCTTCTTGTTCCATTTTGAGCCCCCGGCCATTGACTTCAGTGCCTGGCCCCTAACACCTCTCTTTCCAGTTCTGCCCCCACCTTTTGCCTTCCAGCCCTGAGCCAGAAACCTTCCCGTCCCAGGATTGCCACCCCATCCTTTGCCTTCCAGGCCTGACACCCAACACTTCGCATTCCAGGTTTGCTCCGCCAGATTTTCCCTTCCACGCCTGGCCCGAATCCTTCTCATTCCAGTTTTGGCCCCAAGCATTTGCCTTTCAGGCCAGGCCCCAAAGCCTTCTTCTCCCAATTATGGGCCCAAAGCCTTTGCCTTCCAGACCTTGCCCCTAACACTTCTGCTCCAGTTTGCCCCCCTCCCCGCGCCCTATCTTGCCATCCACGTCTGGCCTCGAACCCTGCTATTTCCAGTTTTAGCACCCAGGTTTTGCCTTCCAGGTCTGGACCAGAACCCTTCTCATTCCAGTTTTGCCACCCTAGCCTTTGCCTTCTAGGCCTGGCCCTGAAGCCATTTCGTTCCAGTTTTAGCCCCTGAAACTTCTCATTCCAGGTTTGGCCCCCCAGCCGTTGTCTTCCAGGTGGGGCCCCTCAACCTCTGAATTCCAGCCCTCGCCCCCCAGCCTTTGCCTTCCAGGCCTGTCACCGAACACTTTCACCAAAAACCTCTTGTTCCAGTTGGGGCTCCCTAGCCTTTGCTTTTCAGTCCGGGTCCCCAAACCTTTGCCTTCCAGGCATGGCCCCATACCCTTCTCTTTCTAGTTTTGCCCCCCACCCCCACCCCAGCCTTTGACTTTCAGGCCTGGCCCCAAACCCTTCTGTTTCCAGTTTTGGCCCCTGAGCCTTTGCCTTCCAGACCTGGCCCCAAACCCTACTCATTCTATGCCTGGCTCCCCAGCCTTTGGCTTCCAGCCCTTTCCCTTTAACTCCCCAACCTTTGCCTTCCAGGCCTTGTTCTCGTTCCAGTTTTGCCACCGCCCGACCGCAGCCTTTGCCTTCCAGGCCTGTGCCCAAATCCTTCTCGTTCCAGTTTCATCCCCCAGCCTTTGACTTCCAGGCCTGGTCCCCCAACCACTTCAGTTTGGGCCCTTCAGGCCTTTGCCTTCCAAGTTTGGCCCGAATGCTTCGCAGTCCAGTTTTGGCCCCTCAGCGTTTGCCTTTCAGGCCTGGCCCCCCAGGCTTTGCCTGGGAGGTCTGGCCCCAAACCCGTCTGGTTCCAGTTTTAGACCCCCAACCTTTGCCATCTGGGACAAGTCCCGAACCCTTCTCCTGCCACTTTTGCGCTCAGCCTTTTCCTTCGAGGCCTGGGCCCCCGGCCTTCGCCTTCCAGGCTTGTCCTCAAAGTCTTATCGTAAAAAATTTTGGTACCCCAGCCTTTGCCTTCCAGGCCTATCCCCAAAACCATCCAATTCTACTTTTGCCCTACAGAACCATTGCCTTCCAGGCCTGTCCCTGAACAGTTCTTGTTCCAAGGCTCGTCCCAACCCAGTCTTCGCCTTCCAGGCCTGGTACCCCTGCCTTTGCCTACCAGGCCTGACCCCGAATCCTTCTCTTTCCAGTTTTGTCACCCCAAGCTTTGCTTGTCAGGCCTGGCCCAGAACACTTTTAATCCCAGTTTTGGCTCCACATGTTTTGCCTTTCAGGCCTTGCCCCGAACCCTTCTCTTAATAGTTTTGGCCCTAGATCCTGTATCTTCCAGGCCTGTTCCCAAACCATTCTCATTCCAGTTATGTCCCCCCAGCCTTTGCCTTCCAGGCCTGGCCCCCAGAGCTCCTCTTCCCAGTTTTAGTCGGTTTGTCTTTGCCTTCCAGGTCTGGCCCTCTGGCCTATGTCTTACATGCCTTGCCCTCCAGCCGTTGTCTTTGAGATCTGGCCCTCCATCCTTTGTATTCCAGGTTTTGCCAGGAATGCTTCACGGTCCAGTTTTGGGCCCTCAGCATTTGCCTTCCAGGCCTAGCCCCAGAGCCTTTGTCCTCGAGGCCTGGCTCCAAACCCTCTTGTTCCAGTTTCGTCCCCCCAACCTTAGCATTGCAGGCCTAGACCCAAGCCCTTCTTGTTCCAGTTTGAACCCCCCGGCCTTTGCTTGAAAGGCCTGGCCCCTAACACCTCTCTTTCCAGTTCTGCTCCCGAACCTTTGCCTTCCAGACCTGAACCAGAAACCTTACCTTTCCAGTTATGCCGCCCCAGACTTTACCTTGCAGGCCTGACACCGAACCATTCTCATTCCAGGTTTGCCGCACCAGACTATCCCTTCCAGGCTTGGCCCGAACCCTTCCCATTCCAGTTTTGACACCCAAGCATTTGCCCTTCATTCCAGGCCCCAAAGCCTCTTGTTCCACTTTTGGCCCCGAATCCTTTGATTTCCAGGCCTGGCAAATAACCCTTCTTGTACCAATTTTGCCCTCCCCCGACCCGCCCAGCCTTTTCCCTCCAGGTCTGGCCGCGATCCCTTCTCTTTCCAGTTTTTGCCTCCAGAATTTGTCTTCCATTTCTGGAACAGAACCCTTCTCATTCCAGTTTTGCCACCCTACCCTTTGCCTTCTAGGCCTGGCCCTGAACGCTTTTCGTTCCAGTTTCAGACCCTGAAACTTTGCCTATCAGGCCTGGCCCTGAAAATGTCTCATTCGAGTTTTTGCCTTCCAACCTTTGCTTTCCAGGCCTGGCCACACAGCCTTTGCCTTGCAGGCCTGGACCACCAGCTTTTGCATTCTAGGACTGTCCCCCTCCAGGTCTTTCCAGGTCTGGCCCCTATCCCTTCCTGTCCCAATTTTGACCCCTTAGCCTTTGCCTTGCAGGTCTGGTTTCCCAGGCTTTGCCTATCAGGCCTGGACCTGCAAACCTCTCATTGCAGTTTGGGCCTCCCAGCCTTTGTCTTCAAGGCCTATCCATGCAAGCTCTGCCTTCCAGGTCTGTCCAAGAAACCTTCCCGTTCCTGTTTGGCCACCCCAGCCTTTTCCTTCCAGGCCTGACACTGAAGCCTTCCCCTTCCAGGTTTGCCTCGCCAGACTTTCCCTTCCAGGCGTACCCTACACCCTTCTCATTCCAGTTTTGGCCCCCAAGCATTTGCCTTTCAGGCCAGGCACCAAAGCCTTCTTGTTCCAGTTTTGGCCCCAAAGCCTTTGCTTTCCAGGCCTGGCCCCTAACCCTTCTTGCTCCAATTTTGCCTTCCCCCCCTCCCCGCCCAGCCTTTGCCCTCCAGGTCTGGCCGCGAACCCTTCTCTTTCCAGTTTTGGCTCCCCCAGGTTTTGTCTTCCAGGTCTGCACCAGAACCCTTATCATTGCAGTTTTGCCACCCTAGGCTTTGCCGTCTAGGCCTGGCCCTGAACCCTTTTCGTTCCAGTTTTATCCCCCGAAACTTTGCCTATCAGGCCTGGTCCTGAAAATGTTTCATTCCAGTTTTCACCTTCCAACCTTTGCCTTCCAGGCCTGGCCACACAGCCTTTGCCTTGCAGGCCTGGCCCCCCGGCTTTTGCATTCTAGGACTGTCCCCCACCAGGTCTTTCAAGGTCTGGCCCCTATCCCTTCCTGTCCCAGTTTTGGCCCCTTAGCCTTTGCCATCCAGGTCTGGTCCCCCAGGGTTTGCCTATTGGGCCTGGACCCAGAAACCTCTCATTCCAGTTTTGGCCTCCCAGCCTTTGTCTTCAAGGCCTATCCATGCAAGTTCTGCCTTCCATGACTGGCCCCTCAGCCAGGTCTTTCCAGGTCTGGCTCCTATCCCTTCTCCTTCCAGTTATGTACCCTCAGCCTTTGCCTTCAAGCCTGGCCATGAACCCTTGTTGTTCTAGTTTTAGCCAGCCTGCCTTTGCCTTCCAGGCCTGGCCCTTAACCCTACTCGTTGCAGTTTTGCTCCCCACCAGTCCCCCTAGCTCCCCCAGCCTTTGCATTCCAGGCCTGGCCCTGGACACTTCTCTTTCCATTTTTGTCCCGTAGCCCTTGCCTTACAGGCCTGGCCCCGAACTCTTTTCTATCCAGTTTTGGCTCTCCAGCCTTTGACTTCCAGACCTGATCCCCCATCCTTTGCCTTGCAGGCCTGGCCCTGAATCCTCTTCTTTCCAGTTTTAGCTCTCCCGCCTTTGACTTCCAGACCTGCCCCCTCTACCTTTGCCTTCCAGGCCTGGTCCAGAATCCTTCTTGTTCGAGGTTGGTACTCCCAAACTTTGCCTTCCAAGTCTGGCCCAGAACCATTCTCTTAATAGTTTTGGCCTTAGAGCTTTTGCCTTCCAGGCCTGGCCCCTAACCCTACTTGTTCCAGGTACTTCCCCGTCAGCTTTAGCCTTCCAGGCCTGGCCCTAAACCCGTCTCTTTCCAGTTTAGCTACCCCAAGGCTTTGCGTTCCATACCTGACCCTGAACCCATCTCACTCCAGTTATGACACCCCAGCGTTCCTAGCCTGTCCCCAACCCTTCTCATTCCAGGTTTAGCCCCCATTCTTTGCTTTCCAGCCCTGGCTCTAAAACCTTCTCATTCCAGTTTTGGCGTCCCAGGCCTTAACCTCTCAGGCATGGCATGCCAGCCTTTGCGTTCCAGGTTTGGCCGGGAACCCTTCTCATTCCAAGTTTGGCCCCACAGCCTTTGTGTTCAAGGTGTGGCCCCTCAACCTTTGAATTCCAGGCCTGGCCCCCCAACCTTTGCCTTCCAGGCCTCTTCCCCAACCCTTCTCTTTCCAGTTTTAGTCGTCTTGCTTTGTCTTCCAGGACTGGCCCACTGTCCTTTGTCTTCCAGGCCTGGCCCTCCAGCCTTTGACTTGGCTTGAACCTCCTCCCTTTGCCTTCCAGTTTCGGCCAGGAACGCTTCACGGACCAGTTTTGGTCCTTCAGCATATACCTTCCAGGCCTGGCCCCACAGCCTATGCCGTCCCGGCCCGGCCCCAAACCCTCTTGTTCCAGTTTTGGCCCCCAAACATAGCCTTCCAGGCCTAGCCCCAAACCCTTCTTCTTTCAGTTTGAGCCCCCCAGCCTTTGCTTTCAGGGCATGGCCCCTAACACCTCTCATTGCAGTTTTGTCCCCCCAGCCTTTGCCTTCCAGTCCTGGCCCCCAAACCTTCTCTTTCCAGTTTTAGTCGGCTTGTCTTTGCCTTCTAGGTCTGGGCCCCTGACCTTTGTCTTCCAGGCCTGGTCCTGCAGCCTTTGCCTTCGAGGCCTGCTCCTCCATCTTTTGTCTGCCAGGCTTGGCCAGGAACACGTGGCGGTCCAGTTTTTGACCTTCAGCAATTGCCTTCCAAGCCTGGCCCCACAGCTTTTGGCCTCGAGGCCTGCCCCCAAACCCTCTTGTTCCACTTTTGGCCCCCCAACCTTAGCCTTTCAGGCATAGCCCCAACCCGTCCTGTTCCAATTTGAGCCCCTCGGCCTTTGCCTTCAAGGCCTGGCCCCTAACACTTCTCATGCCATTTCTGCCCCCCAGCCTTTGCCTTCCAGGCCTGACACCGAATCCTTCTCATTCCAGGTTTGCCCCGCCAGACTTTCCCTTCCAGGTCTGACCCGAACCCTTCTCCTTGCAGTTTTGGCCCCAAGCATTTGCCTTTCAGGATAGGCCGCAACGCCTTATTGTTCCAGCTTTGGCCCCAAGCCTTTGCCTTCTAGACCTGGTCCGTCACCTGTCCCTACAGCCTTTGCCCTCGAGGCCTGGCTCCAACCCTCTTGTTCCAGTTTTGGCAACCCAACCTTAGCCTTCCAGGCCTGGCTCCCAACTCTTCTTGTTCCAGTTTTAGCCTTCTAGGCCTGGCTCCTAGGCTTTGCTTTCCAGGCCTGACCCCAAAGGCTTCTCGTTCCAGTTTTGACCCCAAAGGTTTTGCCTTCCACGCCTGGGCCAGAACCTTTCTCTTTCCAGGTTTGCCCCTCCAGCCATGGCCTTCTAAGCCTGGCCACGAACCTTTCTCATTCCACTTTTGGCCCCCCAGGCTTTGCCTTCCAGACCTGGCCATGCATTCTTTGCCTTCCAGGTCAGGTCACGCAGCCTTTGCCTTTCAGGCCTGGCCCTCCAGACTTGCCTAATAGAACTGCCCTGCCTTCCAGTCCTGTCCGTGAATCCTTCTCTTTTCAGTTTTGGCCCTTCAGGCCTTGCTTTCCAGGCTCTGCCCGAATGCTTCACGGTCCAGTTATGGCCCCTCAGCGTTTGCCTTTCAGGCCTGGCCCCCGAGGCATTTCCTTGGAGGTCTGGCCCCGAACCCTTCTGGTTCCAGTTTTAGACCCCCAACCTTTGCCATCTGAGCCAAGCCCCAAACACTTCTCCTGCCACTTTTGGCGCTCAGTCTTTTACTTCGAGGCATGGCCCTCTGACCTTGGTCTTCCAAGCTTGTCCTCAAAGTCTTTTCTTTCTAATTTTGCCCCCCTCAGCCTTTGCCTTCCAGGCCTGGCCACAAAACCATCCCATTCCAGTTTTGCCGAGGCCCCCCCTCCCAATTTTGCCTTCCAGGCCTGTCCCTGAATTCTTCTCTTTCCAGTTTTGCCAACCCAATCTTTGCTTGTCAGGCCTGGCCCAGAACACTTTTCATCCGAGTTTTGGCTCCACATCTTTTGCCCTCCAGGGCTTGCACCAAAACCTCCTAATAGTTTTGGCCCTAGATCCTGTACCTTCCAGGCCTGTCCCCAAACCATTCTCATTCCAGTTTTGTCCCCCCCAGCCTTTTCCTTCCAGGCCTGGCCCCCAACACTTCTCTTTCCAGTTTTAGTCGGCTTGTCATTACCTTCCAGGTCTGGCCCCCTGGCCATTTTCTTCCAGGCCTGGGCCTCTAGGCTTTGCATTCGAGGCCTGGCCCTCCAGCCTGGCCTTCCAGGTTTTGCCAGGAATGCTTCGAGGTCCAGTTTTGGGCCCTCAGCATTTCACCTCCAGGTCTGGCCCCACAGACCTTGCCCTCGAGGCCTGGCCCCAAACCCTCTGGTTCTGGTTTTGCCCCCCAACCCAACCCATCTGAGCCTACCCCAAAACCTTTCTTGTTCCAGTTTGATCCCCCCAGCCTTTCACTTCAGTGCCTGGCCCCTAACACCTCTCTTTCCAGTTCTGCCCCCACCTTTTGCCTTCCAGACCTGACCCAGAAACCTTCCCGTCCCAGGTTTGCCACCCCATCCTTTGCCTTCCAGGCCTGACACCGAACCCTTCGCATCCAGATTTGCCCCGCCAGACTTTCCCTTCCACGCCTGGCCCGAACCCTTCTCATTCCAGTTTTGGCCCCAAGCATTTGCCTTTCAGGCCAGGCCCCAAAGCCTTCTTCTCCCAATTTTGGGCCCAGAGCCTTTGCCTTCTAGACCTTGCCCCTAACACTTCCTGCTCCAGTTTGTCCCCCGCCCTCCCCGCGCCCTACCTTGCCATCCACGTCTGGCCTCGAACCCTGCTCTTTCCAGTTTTAGCTGCCAGGTTTAGCCTTCCAGGTCCGGACCAGAACCCTTCTCATTCCAGTTTTGCCACCCTAGCCTTTGCCTTCTAGGTCGGGCCCTGAAGCCTTTTCGTTCCAACTTTAGCCCCTGAAACTTCTCATTCCAGGTTTGGCACCCCCAGCCTTTGTCTTCCAGGTGTGGCCTCTCAACCTTTGAATTGCAGCCCTCGCCCCCCAGCCTTTGTCTTCCAGGCCTGTCACCGAACACTTTCACCAAAAACCTCTTGTTCCAGTTTGGGCTCCCTAGCCTTTGCTTTCCAGTCCGGGTCCCCGAGCCTTTGCCTTCCAGGCATGGCCCCGTACCCTTCTCTTTCTAGTTTTGCCCCCCACCCCCACCCCAGCCTTTGACTTTCAGGCTTGGCCCCAAACCCTTCTGTTTCCAGTTTTGGACCATGAGCCTTTGCCTTCCAGACCTGGCCCTAAACCCTACTCATTCTATGCCTGGCTCCCCAGCCTTTGGATTCCAGCCCTTTCCCCGAACCCATCTCGTTCTAATTTGTCTCCCCAACATTTGCCTTCCAGGCCTGCCCCTGAACTCTACTCTTTGCACTATAACTCCTCAACCTTTGCCTTCCAGGCCTTGTTCTCATACCAGTTTTGCCACCGCCCGGCCGCAGCCTTTACCTTCCAGGCCTGTGCCCAAATCCTTCTCGTTCCAGTTTTGTCCCCCAGCCTTTGACTTCCAGGCCTGGTCCCCAAACCATTTCAGTTTTGGCCCTTCAGGCCTTTGCCTTCCAAGCTTGGCCCGAATGCTTCACGGTCCAGTTTTGGCCCCTCAGCGTTTGCCTTTCAGGCCTGGCGCCCCAGGCTTTGCCTGGGAGGTCTGGCCCCGAACCCGTCTGGTTCCAGTTTTAGACCCCCAACCTTTGTCATCTGGGACAAGTCCCGAACCCTTCTCCTGCCCGTTTGGCGCTCAGCCTTTCCCTTCGAGGCATGGACCCACGGCCTTCGCCTTCCAGGCTTGTCCTCAAAGTCTTCTCGTTAAAATTTTGGTACCCCAGGCTTTGCCTTCCAGGCCTATCCCCAATATCATCCAATTCCAATTTTGACCCCCACAAACATTGCCTTCCAGGCCTGTCCCCGAACCCTTCTTGTTCCAAGCCTCGTCCCCACCCAGTCTTCGCCTTCCAGGCCTGGTACCCCTGCCTTTGCCTTCCAGGCCTGGCCCCGAACTCTCCTCTTTCTACTTTTGTCACCCCCAAATTTGCTTGTCAGGCCTGGCCCAGAACACTTTTCATCCCAGTTTTGGCTCCACATGTTTTGCCTTCCAGGCCTTGCCCTGAACCCTTCTCTTAATAGTTTTGGCCCTAGATCCTGTATGTTCCAGGCCTGTTCCCAAACCACTGTCTTTCCAGTTTTGTCTCCCCAGCCTTTGCCTTCCAGGCTTGGCCTCCAGCGCCCCTCTTTCCAGTTTTAGTCGGCTTGTCTTTGCCTTCCAGGTCTGGCCCCCTGGCCTTTGTCTTACATGTCTTGCCCTCCAGCCTTTGTCTTCGAGATCTGGCCCTCCATCCTTTGTGTTCCAGGTTTGGCCAGGAATGCTTCACGGTCCAGTTTTGGACCCTCAGCATTTGCCTTCCAGGCCTGGCCCCAGAGCCTTTGTCCTCGAGGCCTGGCTCCAAACCCTCTTGTTCCAGTTTTGTCTCCCCAACCTTAGCATTGCAGACCTAGCCCCAAACCCTTCTTGTTCCAGTTTGAACCCCCCGGTCTTTGCTTTCAAGGCCTGGCCCCTAAAACCTCTCATTCCAGTTCTGCCCCCAAACCTTTGCCTTCCAGACCTGAACCAGAAACCTTACCATTCCAGTTTTGCCACCCCAGACTTTGCCTTGCAGGCCTGACACCGAATCCTTCTCATTTCAGGTTTGCCCCGCCAGACTTTCCCTTCCACCCCTGGCCCGAACCCTTTTCATTCCAGTTTTGGCCCCCAAGCATTTGCCTTTCAGGCCACGCCCCAAAGACTCTTCTTCCATTTTTGGCCCCAAATCCTTTGCTTTCCAGGCCTGTCCACTAACCCCTCTTGCTCCAATTTTGCTCTCCCCCCTACGCCCAGCCTTTGCCCTCCAGGTCTGGCTGCGACCCCTTCTCTTTCCAGTTTTGGCACCCAAAAATTGTCTTCCATGTCTGGACCAGAACCCTTCTCATTCCAGTTTTGCCACCCTACCCTTTGCCTTCTAGGCCTGGCCCTGAACCCTTTTCGTTCCGGTTTCAGCCCCTGAAACTTTGCCTATCAGGCCTGGCCCTGAAAATGTCTCATTCGAGTTTTTGCCTTCCAACCTTTGCTTTCCAGGCCTGGCCACACAGCCTTTGCCTTGCAGGCCTGGCCCCCCGGCTTTTGCATTCTAGGACTGTCCCCCTCCAGGTCTTACCAGGTCTGGCCCCTATCACTTCCTCCCCCAGTTTTGACCCCTTAGCCTTTGCCTTGCAGGTCTGGTTAACCAGGCTTTGCCTATCAGGCCTGGACCCGGAAATCTCTCATTCCGGTTTTGGCCTCCCAGCCTTTGTCTTCAAGGCCTATCCATGCAAGCTCTGCCTTACAGGCCTGTCCAAGAAACCTTCCCGTTCCAGTTTTGCCACCCCAGCCTTTTCCTTCCAGTCCTGACACCGAAGCCTTCCTCTTCCAGGTTTGCCCCAGCAGACCTTCCCTTCCAGGCGTACCCCGCACCCTTCCCATTCCAGAATTGGCCCCCAAGCATTTGCTCTTCAGGCCAGGCCCCAAATCCTTCTTGTTCCAGTTTAGGCCCCAAAGCCTTTGCTTTCCAGGCCTGGCCCCTAAGCCTTCTTGCTCCAATTTTGCTTCCGACCCTCCTCCACGCCCAGCCTTTGCCCTCCAGGTCTGGACGCGAACCCTTCTCTTCCCAGTTTTGGCCCCCAGGTTTTGTCTTCCATGTCTGGACCAGAGCACTTCTTATTCCTGTTTTGCCACCCTACGCTTTGCCTTATAGGCCTGACCCTGAACCCTTTTCGTTCCAATTTTAGCCCCTGAAACCTTGGCTATCAGGCTGGCCCTGAAAACGTCTCATTCGAGTTTTGGCCTTCCAACTTTTGCTTTCCAGGCCTGGCCACACAGCCTTTGCCTTGCAGGCCTGGCCACCCGGCTATTGCATTCTAGGACTAGGACATTGCCCCCCACAACCTTTGCCTTCCAGGCTTGTCCCCGAACCCTTCTACTTCCAAGCCTCGTCCCCACCCAGCCTTCCCCTTCCTGGCCTGGTACCCCTGCCTTTGCCTTCCAGGCCTGTCCCCAAATCCTTCTCTTTCCAGTTTTGTCACGCCAACCTTTGCTTGTCAGGCCTGGCCCAGAACACTTTTCATCCTTTTTTTTTGGCTCCACATCTTTTGCCTTCCAGGCCTTGCCATGACCCTTCTCTTAATAATTTTGGCCCTTAACTCCTGTATCTTCCAGGCCTGTCCCCAAACCATTCTCATTCCAGTCTTGTCCCCCCAACCTTTGCCTTCCATGCCTGGGCCCCAACCCTTCTGTATCCAGTTTTAGTCCGCTTGTCTTTGCCTTTCAGGTCTGGCCCCCGGCCTTTGTTTTCAATGCCTGGCCCTCCAGCCTTGGCCTTCAAAGCCATGCCCTCCATCCTTTGCCTTCCAGGTATGGCCAGGAATGCTTCACGGTCCAGTTTTGAGCCCTCAGCATTTGCCTTCCAGGCCTAGCCCCACAGCCTTTGGCCTCGAGGCCTGGCCCCAAACTCTCTTGTTCCAGTTTGAGCCCCCCGGCATTTGCCTTCAAGGCCTGGCCCTTAACACTTCTCATTCCAGTTTTGGCCCCCAACCTTTGCCTTCCAGACCTGACCAAGAACCTTACCGTTCCAGTTTTGCCTTCCAGGACTGACACCGAACCCTTCTCCTTCCAGAAATACCCCACCAGACTTTCCCTTACAGGCGTACCTTGAACCCTTCTCATTCCAGTTTTGGCCCCCAAGCATTTGCTTTTCAGGCCAGGCGCCAAAGCCTTCTTGTTCCAGATTTGGCCCCAAAGCCTTTGCCTTTCAGGACTGACCTCTAACCCTTCTTGCTCCAGTTTTGCCACCCCCTCCCACCGCCCAGCCTTTTTCTTCCTGGTCTGGCCTCGAACCCTTCTCTTTCCAATTTTGGCTCCCCCAGGTTTGGTCTTCCAGGTCTGGACTAGAACCCTTCTCATTCCATTTTTGCCACCCTAGGCTTTGCCGTCTAGGCCTGGCCCTGAACCCTTTTCGTTCCAGTTTTATCCCCCGAAACCTTGCCTGTCCGGCCTGGTCCTGAAAATGTTTCCTTCCAGTTTTGGCCTTCCAACCTTTGCCTTCCGGGCCTGGCCACACAGCCATTGCCTTCCAGGCCTGGCCCCCGTCTTTTGCATTCTAGGACTGTCCCATCCAGGTCTTTCCAGTTCTGGCCCCTATCCCTTCCTGTCCCAGTTTTGGCCCCTTAGCCTTTGCCTTCCAGGTCTGGTCCCCCAGGTTTTGCCTATCGGACCTGGACCCGGAAACCTCTCATTCCAGTTTTGGCCTCCCAGCCTTTGTCTTCAAGGCCTATCCATGCAGGTTCTGCCTTCCAGGACTGGCCCCCCAGCCAGGTCTTTCCAGGTCTGGCTCCTATCCCTTCTCCTTCCAGTTAGATACCCTCAGCCTTTACCTTCAAGCCTGGTCATGAACTCTTGTTGTTCTAGTTTTAGCCACCCTGCCTTTGCCTTCCAGGTCTGGCCCTCCCCAACCACTGCTTTCCACACCTGGCCCAGAACCCATCTTGTTCCAGTTTTGGTCCCCCAGCCTTTGCATTCCTGGCCTGGCCCTGACCCCTTATCGTTCCAAGCCAGGGCCCCCAGCCTTTGCTTTCTAGACCTGACCTCGAATCCTTCTCTTTCCAGCTTTGCCCCCACAGCCTTGAACTTCCAGGCTTGGCCCGAACCTTACTCTTTCCAGATTTAGCTTCCAAGACTTTGCCTTCCAGACCTGGCCCTTAACCCTCCTCGTTCCAGTTTTGCTCCCCACCATCCCCCCAGCTCCCCCAGCCTTTGCATTCCAGGCCTGGCCCTGAACCCTTCTCTTTCCATTTTTGTCCCGCAGCCTTTGCCTTAGAGGCCTGCCCGTGAACTCTATTCTAAACCTTTGCCTTGCAGACCTGTCCCCAAATCCTTCTTGTTTCAGGCCTGGTCACCCAGGTTTCGCCTTCAAGGCCTGCCCTAACACTTCTCCTTCCTGTTTTGGCCCCTCAGCCTTTGTCTTCCACGCCTGTCCCCGAATCCTTCTCTTTCCAGTTCTAGCCCCGCTCCCCACCGCCCAATCCATGCGTTCAAAGCCTAACCCAGAAACCATCCGATTCCCGTTTTGACATCCCAGTCTTTGCTTTCCAGGACTGGCCCTCAGGCTTTGCCTTCCAGGTCTGGCCCTCCAGCCTTTGCCTTCGAGGCCTGGGCCTTCATCCTTTGTCTTCCAGTCTTGGCCTGGAACGCTTCGCGGTCCAGTTTGGGGCCCTCAGCTTTTGCCTTCCAGTCCTGGCCCCACAGCCTTTGCCCTCGAGGCCTGACCCCAAACCCACTTGTTACAGTTTTGCTCCAACAACCCTAGCCTTCTAGGCCTGGCTCCCATCCCTTTTTGTTCCAGTTTTAGCCTCCTAGGTCTGTCTCCTAAACATAGCTTTCCAGGCCTGACCCCAAAGTCTTCTCGTGCCAGTTATGACCCAAAAAGCCATTACCTTCCACGCGTGGCGCAGAACATTTCTCTTTCCAGGTTTGGCCCTCCAGCCTTTGACTTCTAGGCCTGGCCCCAAATCTTTCTGCTTCCACTTTTGGCCCCCAGGCTTTGCCTTCCAGTCCTGGCCATGCATCCTTAGCCTTCCAGGTCTGGTCACGCAGCCTTTGCCTTTCAGGCCTGGCCCTCCAGCCTTTGCCTTCTTGGACTGTCCTCCTGGCCAGGTTTTTCCAGGCCTGTCCTAGAATCCTTCTCTTGTCAGTTTTGGCCCTTCAGACCTTTGCCTTCCAGGCTTGGCCCGAATGCTTCACGGTCTATTTTGGCCCCTCAGCATTTGCTTTTCAGGCCTGGCCCCAAAGGCTTTGCCTTCGAGGTCAGGCCCCGAACCCTTCTGATTCCAATTTTAGACCCCCAACCTTTGCTATCTGGGCCAAGCCCTGAACCATTCTCCTGCAACTTCTCGCCCTCAGCCTTTTCCTTTGAGGCCTGGCTCCCTGGCCTTGGCCTTCCAGGCTTGTCCCCATAGTCTTCTCGTTCCAATGCTGGCTCCCCAGCCTTTGCCTTCCAGGTCTGGCCCCCAAACCATCCCATTCCAGTTTTGCCACCCCAAGCTTTGCCTTCCAGGCCTGTCCCCGAACCCTTCTTGTTCCAAGCCTGGCCCCCTCAGTATTTGCCTTCCAGGCCTGGTACCCCTGCCTTTGCCTTCCAGGCTTGTCCCCGAATCCATCTCTTTCCAGTTTGGCCACTCCAACCTTTGCTTGTCAGGCCTGGCCCAGAACACTCTTCATCCCAGTTTTGGATCCACATCTTTTGCCTTCCAGGCCTTGTCCCGAACCATTCTCTTAATAGTCTTGGCCCTAGATCCTGTACCTTCCAGGCCTATCCCCAAACGATTCTCATTCCAGGTTTGGCGCTCCAGGCTTTGCCTTACAGGCCTCTCCCCCAACCCTTCTCTTTCCAGTTTTAGTCGTCTTACTTTGCCTTCCAGGACTGGCCCCTTGCCCTTTGTCTTCCAGGCCTGGCCCTCCATCCTTTACCTTCCAGTCTTGACCAGGAATGTTTCGCGGTCCAGTTTTGGGCCCTCAGCATTTGCCCTCCAGGCCTGGCCACACAGCCTTCCTGGAGGCCTGGCCCCAAACCCTCTTGTTTCAATTTTGGCCCACCAACCTTAGACTTCCATGCCTTGCTCCCAACCCTTTTTGTTCCAGTTTTAGCCTCCTAGGGCTGGCTCCTAGACATTGCTTTCCAGGCCTGACCCCCAACGTCCTTTCGTTCCAGTTTTGACGCAAAAAGCCTTTGCCTTCCACGCCTGGCCCCGAACCCTTCTCTTTCCAGGTTTGCCCCTCCAGCCTTTGCCTTCTAGGCCTGGCCCTGAATCCTTCTGCTTCTACTTTTGGCCCGCCAGGCTTTCCATACCAGTCCCGGCCATGCATCCTATGCCTTCCAGGTCTGGTCACGCAGCCTTTGCCTTTCAGGCCTGGCCCTCCAGCCTTTGCCTTCTAGGACTGTCCTCCCGGCCCGGTTTTTCCAGGTCTGTCCTCGAATCCTTCTCTTGTCAATTTTGGCCGTCCAGGCCTTTGCCTTCCAGGCTTAGCCCGAATGCTTCACGGTCCAGTTTTGGCCCCTCAGCGTTTTCCTTTCAGGCCTGGCCCCCCAGGCTTTGCCTTCGAGGTCAGGCCCAGAGCCCTTCTGATTCCAATTTTAGACCCCCAGCCTTTGCCATCTGGGCCAAGGCCAGAACCATTCTTCTGCAACCTTTGGCCCTGAGCCTTTTCCACTGAGGCCTGGCCCCTAGGCCTTGGCCTTCCAGATTTTTCCCCATAGTCTTCTCGTGTCAATGTTGTCCCCCCAGCCTTTACCTTCCAGGTCTGGCCTAAAACCATCCCATTCCGGTTTTGCCACCCCAAACTCTGCCTTCCAGGACTGTCCCCAAACATTTCTTGTTCCAAGCCTCGTCCCCACCCAGTCTTCGCCTTCCAGGCCTGGTACCCCTGCCTTTGCCTAACAGGCCTGGCCCCGAATCATTATCTTTCCAGTTTTGTCACCCCAAGCTTTGCTTGTCAGGCCTGGCCCAGAACACTTTTCATCCCAGTTTTGGCTCCACATGTTTTGCCTTCCAGGCCTTGCCCCAAACCCTTCTCTTAATAGTTTTGGCACTAGATCCTGTATCTTCCAGGCCTGTCCCCAAAGCATTCTCATTCCCGTTTTATCCCCCCAGCCTTTGCCTTCCAGGCCTGGCCTCCAGCGCTTCTCTTTCCAGTTTTAGTCGGCTTGTCTTTGCCTTCCAGGTCTGGCCCCCTGGCCTTTGTCTTACATGCCTTGCCCTCCAGCCTTTGTCTGCGAGATCTGGCCCTCCAACATTTGCCTTCCAGGTTTGGCCAGGAATGCTTTGCGGTCCAGTTTTGGGCCCTCAGCATTTGCCTTCCAGGCCTGGCCCCATAGCCTTTGTCCTCGAGGGTTGGCTCCAAACCCTCTTGTTCCAGTTTTGTCCCCCCAACCTTAGCATTGCAGGCCTAGCCCCATACAAACCCTTCTTGTTCCAGTTTGAACCCTCCGGCCTCTGCTTTCAAGGCCTGGCCCCTAACACCTCCCATTCCAGTTCTGCCCCTCAACCTTTGCCTTCCAGACCTGAACCAGAAACCTTACCGTTCCAGTTTTGCAACCCCAGACATTGCCTTGCAGGCCTGACACCGAACCCTTCTCATTCCAGGTTTCCCCCGCCAGACTATCCCTTCCAGGCTTGGCCCGAACCCTTCTCATTCCAGTTTTGGCCCCCAAGCATTTGCCTTTTAGGCCAGGCCCCAAAGTATCTTCTTCCATTTTTGGCCCCAAATCCTTTGCCTTCCAGGCCTGGCCACTAACCCCTCTTGCTCCAATTTTGCCCTGCCCACCCCAGCCCAGCCTTTGCCCTCCAGGTCTGGCCGCGAACCCTTCTCTTTCCAGTTTTGGCCCCGGAATTTGTCTTCCATGTCTGGACCAGAACCCTTCTCATTCCAGTTTTGCCACCCTACCCTTTGCCTTCTAGGCCTGACCCTGAACCCTTTTCATTCCAGTTTTTGGCCTGAAACTTTTTCTATCAGGCCTGGCCCTGAAACTGTCTCATTCCAGTTCTGACCTTCCAACCTTTGCTTACAAGGCCTGGCCACACAGCCTTTGCCTTGCAGGCCTGGCCCCCCGGCTTTTGCATTCTAGGACTGTCCCACTCCATGTCTTTCCAGGTCTGGACCCCATCCCTTCCTGTCCCAGTTTTGGCCGCTTAGACCTTTGCCTTCCAGTTCTGGTCCCTCAGGCTTTGCGTATCGGGCTTGGAGGCGGCAACCTCTCATTCCAGTTTTGACCCCCCAGTCTTTGTCTTCAAGGCCTATCCATGCAGGCTCTGCCTTCCAATACTGGCCCCCCAGCCAGTTCTTTCCAGGTCTGGCTCCTATCCCTTCTCATTCCATTTTTGTACCCTCAGCCTTTGCCTTCAGGCCTGGCCATGAACTCTTGTTGTTGTAGTTTTAGCCACCCTGCTTTTCTCTTCCAGGCCTGGCCTCCCAACCACTACTTTCCACATCTGGCCCAGAACCCATCTTGTTCCAGTTTTGGTGCCCCAGCCTTTGCATTCCTGGCCTGGCCCCGACCCCTTATCGTTCCATGCCTGGCCCCCGAGCCTTTGCCTTCCAGGCCTGACTTCAAATCCTTTTCGTTCCAGCTTTACCCCCACAGCCTTGGACTTCCAGGCTTGGCCCCAACCCTTCTCTTGCCAGATTTAGCTTCCAAGACTTTGCCTTCCACACCGGGCCCTGAAACCAACTCGTCCCAGATTTGCCCCAAACCATAGCCCCTAGCTCCCCCAGACTTTGCATTCCAGACCTGGCCCTGAACCCTACCCTTTCTATTTGGTCCATTAGCCTTTGCCTTAGAAGCCTGGCCTCAAACTCTTTTCTTTCCTGTTTTGGCTCTCCAGCCTTTGTCTTCCAGACCTGGTCCCCCTTCCTTTGCCTTGCAGGCCTGGCCCAGAACCCTTCTCATTCTAGTTTTGGCCCCCCAGCCTTTGCTTTCGGCCCTGAGCCAGAACCATTCACTCTCCAGTTCGGGCCCCCCAGCCTTTGCCTTGCATGCCTGGCACTGAATCCATTTCTTTCCAGTTTTCGCTCTCCAGCCCTTGACTTCCAAACCGGGCCCCTCTACCTTTCCCTTCCAGGCCTGACCCCGAACCCTTCTTGTTCCTGTTTGGGCCTCCCATCCTTGGCCTTCCAAGCCTGGCCCAGAACCACTGTCTCAATAGTTTCGGGCTTAATGCTTTTGTCTTCCAGGCTTGGCCTCAAACCCGTCTTCTTCCAGGTACTTCCCCCCCAGCTTTTGCCTTCCAGGCTTGGCCCTGTACCCATCTCTTTCCAGTTTAGCTCCCCCAAGGCTTTGCCTTCCAGACCTGACCCTGAAGCCTTCTCGTTCTAGTTATGACACCCCAGCATTCCAAGCCTTGCCCCAACCCTTCTCATTCCAGGTTTAGCCCCCATCCTTTGCCCCCCGGGCCTGGCTCTAAAAACAACTCATTCCAGTATTGGCACCCCAGCCTTAACCTTTCAGGCAGGGTCCCCCAGCCTTTAACTTCCAGGTCTGGCCAGGAACCCTTCTCATTCCAGATTTGGCGCCCCAGCCTTTGTCTTCCAGGTGTGGCTCCTCAACCTTTGAATTCCAACCCTTGCCCCCAAGCCTTTGCCTTCCAGACCTGTCACTGAACATTTTCACCAAAACCTTCTGGTTCCAGTTTGGTCTCCCTAGCCTTTGCTTTCCAGTCCGGGTCCCCGAGCCTTGGCCTTCCAGGCATGGGCCCGTACATTTCACTTTCTAGTTTTGACCCCTCAGACCGCGCCCCCCCCACCCCAGCCTTTGTCTTTCCGGCCTGGCCAGAAAACCTTCTGTTTCCAGTTTTGGCCCCCGAGCCTTTGCCTTCCAGACCTGGTCCCAAACCCTACTCATTCTATGCCTGGCTCCCCAGCCTTTGGCTTCCAGCCCTTTCCCCGAACCCTTCTCGTTCCAGTTTGCCTCCACAACCCTTGCCTTCCAGGCCTGCCCCTTAACCCTACTCTTTCCACTTTAACTGCCCAGCCTTTGCCTTCCAGGCCTTGTCCAGAACCCATCTCTTTCCAGTTTTACCATCCTCCCTCCCACACACACACAGCCTTTGCCATCCAGGCCTGTGCCCAAATCCTTCTCGTTCCAGTTTTGTCCCCCAGCCTTTGAGTTCCAGGCCTGGTACCCCAGCCATTGCCTTCCAGGCCTGGTCCCCCAGCCTTTGCCTTGCAGACCTGTCCCCAAATCCTTCTTGTTCCAGCCCTGGCCACCCAGTCTTTGCCTTCAAGGCCTGCCCCTAACACTTCTCCTTCCAGTTATGGGCCCCCAGCCTTTGTCTTCCAGGCCTGTCCCCGAATCCTGTTCTCTCCAGTTCTGCCCCGCTCCGCCAGCCCAATCTATGCCTTAAAGCCTGACCCAGAAACCATACGATTCCCATTTTGACATCCCAGCCTTTGCTTTCCAGGCCTGGCCGCCCAGGCTTTGCCTTCCGGGTCTGGCCCCCTGGCCTTTGTCTTCCAGGCCTGGCCCTCCAGCCTTTGCCTTCGAGGCCTGGTCCTCTATCCTTTGTCTTTGTCTTCCAAGCATGGCCAGGAATGCTTCCTGTTCCAGTTTTGGGCCCCCAGCCTTTGCCTTCCTGGCCTGGCCCCCCAGCCTTTGCCCTCGAGGCCTGGCCCCAAACCCACCTGTTCCAGTTTTGGCCCATCAACCTTAGCCTTCCAGGCCTGGCTCCCAACTTTTTGTTCCAGTTTTAGCCTTCTAGGCCTGGCTCCTAGATATTGATTTCTTGGCCTGACCCCAAAGTCTTCTCGGGCCAATTTTGATCCAAAAAGCCTTTGCCTTCCACGCCAGGCCCAGAACCCTTCTCTTTCCAGGTTTGCCCCTCCAGCCTTTGCCTTCTAGGCCTGGCCCCGAACCTTTCTTCTTCCACCTTTGGCCCCCCAGGCTTTGCCTTCCAGTCCTGGCCATGCATCCTTTGCCTTCCAGGTCTGGTCACGCAGCCTTTGCCTTTCAGGCCTGGCCCTCCAGCCTTTGCCTTCTAGGACTGTCCTCCCGGCCAGGTTTTTCCAGGCTTGTCCTCGAATCCTTCTCTTTTCAGTTTTGGCCCTTCAAGCCTTTGCCTTCCAGGCTTGGCCCGAATGCTGCACGGTCCAGTTTTGGCACCTCAACGTTTGCCTTTCAGGCCTGACCCCCCAGGCTTTGCCTTCGCGGTCTGGACCTGAACCCTTCTGGTTCCAGTTTAAGACTCACAACCTTTGCCATCTGGGCCAAACTCCGAACTCTTCCCCTGACACTTTGGATCCTGAGGCTTTTCCTTCGAGGCCTGACCCCCCGGCCTTGGCCTTCCAGGCTTGTCCCCATAGTCTTCTCGTTCCAATGTTGGCCCCCCAGCCTTTGTCTTCCAGGTCTGGCTCAAAAACCATCCCATTCCAGTTTTGTCCCCCACAACGTTTGCCTTCCAGGCTTGTCACCAAACCCTTCTTCTTCCAAGCCTCGTCCCCACCCAGCCTTCGCCTTCCAGGCCTGGTACCCCTGCCTTGCCTTTAGGTCCTGTCCCCGAATCCTTCTCTTTCCAGTTTTGTCACCCCAACCTTTGCTTGTCAGGCCTGGCCCAGAACACTTTTCATCCTTGTTTTGGCTCCAGATCTTTTGCTTTCCAGGCCTTGCCCTGAACCTTCTCTTAATAGTTTTGGCTATTAAGTCCTGTACCTTCCAGGTCTGTCCCCAAACCATTCTCATTCCAGTTTTGTCCCCCCAGCCTTTGCCTTCCAGGTCTGGCCCCCAACCCTTCTCTATTCAGTTTTAGTCCGCTTGTCTTTGCCTTTCAGCTCTGGCCCCCTGACCTTTGTCTTCAATGCCTGGCCCACCAGCCTAGGCCTTTGAGGCCACGCCCTCCAACCTTTGCCTTCCAGGTATGGCCAGGAATGCTTCACGGTCCAGTTTTGAGCCGTCAGTATTTGCCTTCCAGGCCTGGCCCCACAGCCTTTGGCCTCGAGGCCTGGCTCCAAACTCTCTTGTTCCAGTTTGAGCCCCCAGGCCTTTGCCTTCAAGGCCTGGTCCTTAACACTTCTCATTCCAGTTTTGGCCCCCAACCCTTGCCTTCCAGACCTGACCCAGAACCCTTACCGTTCCAGTTTTGCCTTCCAGGACTGACACCGAACCCTTCCCCTTCCAGGTTACCGCCTCCAGACTTTCCCTTCCAGGCGTACCCAGAACCCTTCTCATTCCAGTTTTGGCCCCCAAGCATTTGCCTTTCAGGCCAGGCCCCAAAGCCTTCCTGTTCCAGTTTTGGCCCCAAAGCCTTTGCCTTCCAGGCCTGGCCCCTAAACCCTCTTGCTGCAGGTTTGCCACGCCCTCCCCCCTCCCAGCCTTTGTCCTCCTAGTCTGGCCTCGAACCCTTCTCTTTCCAGTTTTAGCTCCCCCAGGTTTTGTCTTCGTGGTCTGGACCAGAACCTTATTCATTCCAGTTTTGCCACCCTAGGCTTTGCCGTCTAGGCCTGGCCCTGAACCCTTTTCGTTCCAGTTTTATCCCCCGAAACTTTGCCTATCAGGCCTGGTCCTGAAAATGTTTCATTCCAGTTTTGGCCTTCCAACCTTTGCCTTCCAGGCCTGGCCACACAGCCTTTGCCTTGCAGGCCTGGCCCCACGGGTTTTGCATTCTAGGACTGTCCCCCTCCATGTCTTTCCAGGTCTGGACCCCATCCCTTCCTGTCCCAGTTTTGGCCGCTTAGACCTTTGCCTTCCAGTTCTGGTCCCTCGGGTTTTGCCTATCGGGCTTGGAGGTGGCAACCTCTCATTCCAGTTTTGACCTCCCAGTCTTTGTCTTCAAGGCCTATCCATGCAGGCTCTGCCTTCCAATACTGGCCCCCCAGCCAGTTCTTTCCAGGTCTGGCTCCTATCCCTTCTCATTCCAGTTTTGTACCCTCAGCCTTTGCCTTCAAGCCTGGTCATGAACTCTTGTTGTTGTAGTTTTAGCCACCCTGCTTTTCCCTTCCAGGCCTGGCCTCCCAACCACTACTTTCCACATCTGACCCAGAACCCATCTTGTTCCAGTTTTGGTCCCCCAGCCTTTGCATTCCTGGCCTGGCCCCGACACCTTATCGTTCCATGCCTGGCCCCCGAGCCTTTGCCTTCCAGGCCTGACTTCAAATCCTTCTCGTTCCAGCTTTACCCCCATAGCCTTGGACTTCCAGGCTTGGCCCTACCCTTCTCTTGCCAGATTTAGCTTCCAAGACTTTGCCTTCCACACCGGGCCCTGAAACCAACTCGTCCCAGATTTGCCCCAAACGAGCATCCCTAGCTCCCCCAGCCTTTACATTCCAGACCTGGCCCTGAACCCTACCCTTTCCATTTTGTCCCTTAGCCTTTGCCTTAGAAGCCTGGCCCCGAACTCTTTTCTTTCCTGTTTTGGCTCTCCAGCCTTTGACTTCCAGACCTGACCCCCCTCCTTTGCCTTGGAGGCCTGGCCCAAAACCCTTCTCATTCTAGTTTTGGCCACCCAGCCTTTGCCTTTCGGCCCTGAGCCAGAACCATTCACTCTCCAGTTTGGGCCCCACAGCCTTTGACTTGCAGGCTTGGCACGGAATTCTTTTCTTTCCAATTTTCGCTCTCAAGCCCTTGACTTCCAAACCGGGCCCCTCTACCTTTCCCTTCCAGGCCTGACCCCGAACACTTCTTGTTCCTGTTTGGGCCCCCATCCTTTGCCTTCCAGGCCTGGCTCTAAAACCTTCTCATTCCAGTTTTGGCCTCCCAGGCCTTAACTTCTCAGGCATGGCACGCCAGCCTTTGCCTCCCAGGTCTGGCCAGGAACCCTTCTCATTCCAGGCCTGGCCTCACAGCCTTTGTCTTCCAGGTGTGGCCCCTCAACCTTTGAATTCCAGGCCTGGCCCCCCAACCTTGGCCTTCCAGGCCTGTCACCTGAACACTTTCACTGAACACGTCTTGTTCCAGTTTGGGCTCCAGAGCCTTTACTTTGCAGTCTGGGTCCCCAAGCCTTTGCCTTCCAGGCATGGCCCCGTTCACTTCTCTTTCTAGTTTTGACCCCCACAAGCATTCCAGCCTTTGTCTTTCAGGCCTGCTCCCCAAACCCTTCTGTTTCCAGTTTTGGCCCCCGAGCCTTTGCCTTCCAGACCTGGCCCCAAACCCTTCTCATTCTATGCCTGACTCCCCAGGCTTTGGCTTCCAGTTCTTTCCCCGAACCCTTTCGTTCCATTTTGCCTCCACTTCCTTTGCCTTCCAGGTCTGCCCCTGAACCTTACTCTTTCCAATTTAACTCCCCAGCCTTTGTCTTCCGGGTCTTGTCCAGATCCCTTCTCTTTCCAGTTTTGGCACCACCCCACCACGGCCTTTGCCTTCCAGGCCTGTGCCCATATCCTTCTCGTTGCAGGTTTGTCCCCCAGCCTTTGCCTTCCAGGCCTGGTCCCCCAGCCATTGCCTTCCAGGCCTGGTCCCTAAACCTTTGCCTTGCAGACATGTCCCCAAGTCCTTCTTGTTTTAGGCCTGGCCACCCAGGTTTCGCCTTCAAGGCCTGCCCCTAACAGTTCTCCTTCCAGTTTTGGCCCCTCAGCCTTTGTCTTCCAGGCCTGTCCCCGAATCCTTCTCTTTCCAGTTCTACCCCCTCTCCCCACCGCCCAATCCATGCCTTCAAAGCCTCTAACCCGATTAGACTGTAAGCCCGTCAAACGGCAGGGAGTGTCTCTATCTGTTGCCGACTTGTTCTTCCCAAGCGATTAGTACAGTGCTCTGCACATAGTAAGCGCTCAATAAATACTATTGAATGAATGAATGAATGACCCAGAAACCATTCGATTCCCATTTTGACATCCCAGCCTTTGCTTTCCAGGCCTGGCCCTCAGGCTTTGCCTTCTAGGTCTGGCCCCCTGGCCTTTGTCTTCCAGGTCTGGCCCTCCAGCCTTTGCTTCGAGGCCTGGTCCTCCACCCTTTGCCTTCCACTTTCGGCCAGGAACGCTTCGCGGACCAGTTTTGGACCCTCAGCATTTGTCTTCCAGGCCTGGCCCCACAGCCTTTGCCGTCCCGGCCCGGCCCCAAACCCTCTTGTTCCAGTTTTGGCCCCCAAACATAGCCTTCCAGGCCTAGCCCCAAACCCTTCTTCTTTCAGTTTGAGCCCCCCAGCCTTTGCTTTCAGGGCATGGCCCCTAACACCTCTCATTCCAGTTATGTCCCCGCAGCCATTGCCTTCCAGTCCTGGCCCCAACCCTTGTCTTTCCAGTTTTAGTTGGCTTGTCTTTGCCTTCCAGGTCTGGCCCCCTGGCCTTTGTCTTCCAGGTCTGGTCCTGCAGTCTTTGCCGTCGAGGCCTGCCCCTCCATCTTTTGCCTGCCAGGCTTGGCCAGGAACACCTGGAGGTCCAGTTTTGGGCCCTCAGCAATTGCCTTCCAGTCCTGGCCCCCAGCTTTTGGCCTCGAGGCCTGGCCCTAAACCCTCTTGTTCCAGTTTTGGCGCCCCAACCTTAGCCTTCAAGGCCTGGCCCCAAACCCTTCCCCTTCCAGTTTGAGCCCCTCGGCCATTGCCTTCAAGGCCTGGCCCCTAACACTTCTCATTCCATTTCTGCCTCCCAACCTTTGCCTTCCAGACCTGACCTAGAAACCTTCCCGTTCCTGTTTTGCCACCCCAGCCTTTGCCTTCCTGGCCTGACACCGAATCTTTCTCATTCCAGGTTTCCCCGCCAGACTTTCTCTTCCGGGCATGGCCCGAACCCTTCTCCTTGCAGTTTTGGCCCCAAGCACTTGCCTTTCAGGATAGGCCGCAAAGCCTTATTGTTCCAGCTTTGGCCCCAAGCCTTTGCCTTCTAGACCTGGTCCGTAACCTGGCCCCCCAGCCTTTGCCTTCGAGGCCTGGTCCCAAACACTCTTGTTCCAGTTTTGGCCCCCCAACCTTAGCCTTCCAGGCCTGGCCCCACAGACCTTGCCCTCAAGGTCTGGCCCCAAACTCTCTTGTTCCGGTTTTGGCCTCCCAACCTTACCCATCTAAGCCTACCCCCAAACCCTTCTTGTTCCAGTTTGAGGCTCCCGGCCTTTGACTTCAGTGTCTGGCCCCTAACACCTGTCTTTCCAGTTCCGCCCCCACCTTTTGAATTCCAGACCTGACCCAGAAACCTTCCCGTCCCAGGTTTGCCACCCCATCCTTTGCCTTCCAGGCCTGACACCGAACCCTTGGCAATCCAGGTTTGCCCCGCCAGACTTTCCCTTCCACGCCTGGCCCAAACCCTTCTCATTCCAAGTTTGGCCCCCCAGCCTTTGTCTTCCAGGTGTGGCCCCTCATCTTTTGAATTCCAGCCCAAGCCCCCCAGCCTTTGCTTTCCAGGCCTTTCACCGAACACTTTCACCAAAAACCTCTTGTTCCAGTTTGGGCTCCCTAGCCTTTGCTTTCCAGTCCGGGTCCCCGAGCCTTTGCCTTCCAGGCATGGCCCCGTGCCCTTCTCTTTCTAGTTTTGCCCCCCACCCCCACCCCAGCCTTTGACTTTCAGGCCTGGCCCCAAACCCTTCTGTTTCCAGTTTTGGCCCCTGAGCCTTTGCCTTCCATACCTGGCCCCAAACCCTACTCATTGTATGCCTGGCTCCCCAGCCTTTGGCTTCCAGCCCTTTCCCCGAACCCTTCTCGTTCTAATTTGTCTCCACAACATTTGCCTTCCAGGCCTGCCCCTGAACTCTACTCTTTCCACTTTAACTCCCCAACCTTTGCCTTCCAGGCCTTGTTCTCATTCCAGTTTTGCCACCGCCCGACCGCAGCCTTTGCCTTCCAGGCCTGTGCCCAAATCCTACTCGTTCCAGTTTTGTCCCCCAGCCTTTGACTTCCAGGCCTGGTCCCCCAACCATTTAAGTTTTGGCCCTTCAGGCCTTTGCCTTTCAAGCTTGGCCCGAATGCTTCACGGTCCAGGTTTGGCCCCTCAGCGTTTGCCTTTCAGGCCTGGCCCCCCAGGCTTTGCCATCTGGGACAAGTCCCGAATCCTTCTCCTGCCACTTTTGGCGCTCAGTCTTTTACTTCGAGGCATGGCCCTCTGGCCCTGGGCTTCCAAGCTTGTCCTAAAGGTCTTCTCGTCCCAATTTTGCCCCCTCAGCCATAGCCTTCCAGGCCTGGCCACAAAACCATCCCATTCTACTTTTGCCGAGGCCCCCCCTCCGAATTTTGCCTTCCAGGCCTGTCCCCGAATCCTTCTCTTTCCAGTTTTGCCAACCCAATCTTTGCTTGTCAGGCCTGGCCCAAAACACTTTTCATCCGAGTTTTGGCTCCACATCTTTTGCCTTCCAGGGCTTGCTTGCGGTCCAGTTTTGGGCCCTCAGCATTTGCCTTCCAGTTCCAGTCCAGCCTCTTGTTCCAGTTTTGGCCCCAAATCCTTTGCTTTTCAGGTCTGGCCACTAACCCCTCTTGCTCCAATTTTGCCCTCCCCCCTCCGCCCAGCCTTTGCCCTCCAGGTCTGGCTGCGACCCCTTCTCTTTCCAGTTTTGGCACCCAGAAATTGTCTTCCATGTCTGGACCAGAACCCTTCTCATTCCAGTTTTGCCACCCTACCCTTTGCCTTCTAGGCCTGGCCCTGAACCCTTTTCCTCCCAGTTTCACCCCTGAAACTTTGCCTATCAGGCCTGGCCGTGAAAATGTCTCATTCGAGTTTTGGCTTTCCAACCTTTGCTTTCCAGCCCTGGCCACACAGCCTTTAGCTTGCAGGCCTGCTCCCCCCGGCTTTTGCATTCTAGGACTGTCCCCTTCCAGGTCTTTCCAGGTCTGGCCCCTATCACCTCCTGCCCCAGTTTTGACCCCTTAGCCTTTGCCTTGCAGGTCTGGTTAACCAGGCTTTGCCTATCAGACCCGGACCCGGAAACCTCTCATTCCAGTTTTGGCCTCCCAGCCTTTGTCTTCAAGGCCTATCCATGCAAGCTCTGCCTTCCAGGCCTGTCCAAGAAACCTTCCCGTTCCAGTTTTGCCACCCCAGTCTTTTCCTTCCAGGCCTGACACCGAGGCCTTCCCCTTCCAGGTTTGCCCCACCAGACTTTCCCTTCCAGGCGTACCCCGCACCCTTCTCATTCCAGATTTGGCCCCCAAGCCTTTGCCCTTCAGGCTAGGCCCCAAAGCCTTCTTGTTCCAGTTTAGGCCCCAAAGCCTTTGCTTTCCAGGCCTGGCCCCTAACCTTTCTTGTTCCAATTTTGCCTCCCCCCCCCCCCGCCCAGCCTTTGCCCTCCAGGTCTGGACATGAACCCTTCTCTTTCCAGTTTTGGCCCCCAGGTTTTGTCTTCCATGTCTGGACCAGAACACTTCTCATTCCTGTTTTACCAACCTACTCTTTGCCTTCTAGGCCTGTCCCTGAACGCTTTTCGTTCCAGTTTTAGCCCCTGAAACTTTGCCTATCAGGCCTGGCCCTGAAAATGTCTCATTCGAGTTTTGGCCTTCCAACCTTTGCTTTCCAGGCCTGGCCACACAGCCTTTGCCTTGCAGGCCTGGCCACCCGGCTATTGCATTCTAGGACTAGGACATAATAGGGAATTCTAGGACTGTCCCCCTCCAGGTCTTTCTACGTCTGACCACTATCCCTTCCTGTCCCAGTTTTGAACCCTTAGCAAGGTCTTGTTCCCCAGGCTTTGCCTATCAGGCCTGGACATGGAAATCTCTCATTCCAGTTTTGGCCTCCAAGCCTTTGTCTTCAAGGCCTATCCATGCAAGCTCTGCCCTCCAGGACTGGCCCCCCAGCCACATCTTTCCAGGTCAGTCTCCTATCCCTTCTCGTTCCAGTTTTGTACCCTCATCCTTTACCTTCAAGCCTGACCAAGAACTATTATTGTTCTAGTTTTAGCCACTCTGCCTTTGTCTTCCAGGCCTGGCCCCCAAACCACTGTTTACCACACCTGTCCCTGAACCCATCTTGTTCCAGTCTTGGTCTCCCAGCCTTTGCATTCCAGGCCTGGCCCCGACCCCTTATCGTTCCAAGCCTGGCCCCCTAGCCTTTGCCTTCCAGGTCTGCCTTCGAACCCTTCTCGTTCCAGCTTTGCCCCCACAGCCTTGGACTTCCAGGCTTGGCCCGAAACCTTCTCTTGCCAGATTTAGCTTCCAAGACTAGCTTCCACACCTGGCCCTGAAACCTACTCGTCCCAGTTTTGCCCCGCACCAGCGCCCCTACCCCCCCCCAGCCTTTGTATTCCAGGCCTGGCCCTGAACCCTACCCTTTCCATTTTGTCCCTTAGCCTTTGCCTTAGAAGCCTGGCCCTGAACTCTTTTCTTTCCTGTTTTGGCTCTCCAGCCTTTGACTTCCAGACCTGATCCCCCTTCCTTTGCCTTGCCTTGCAGGCCTGGCCCAGAACCCTTCTCATTCTAGTTTTGCTGCCCCAGCATTTGCCTTTCGGGCCTGAGCCAGAACCATTCACTCTCCATTTTGAGCCTCACAGCCTTTGCCTTGCAGGCCTGACACTGAATCCTTTTCTTTCCAGTTTTCACTCTCCAGCCCTTGACTTCCAAACCGGGCCCCTCTACCTTTCCCTTCCAGGCCTGACCCCGAACGCTTCTTGTTCCTGTTTGGGTCTCCCATCCTTTGCCTTCCAAGCCTGGCCCAGAACTACTGTCTCAATATTTTGGGGCCTAGAGCTTTTGCCTTCCAGGCCTGGCCCCAAACCCTTCTTTTTCCAGGCACTTCCACCCCAGCCTTTGCCTTCCAGGCTTGGCCCTGTACCCATCTCTTTCCAGTTTAGCTCCCCCAAGGCTTTGCCTTCCAGACCTGACCCTGAAGCCTTCTCGTTCTAGTTATGACACCCCAGCGTTCCAAGCCTGGCCCCAACCCTTCTCATTCCAGGTTTAGCCCCCATCCTTTGCCCTCCAGGCCTGGCTCTAAAACTTTCTCATTCCAGTAATGGCCCACCAGCCTTAACCTTTCAGTCAGGGCCCCTCAGCCTTTAACTTCCAGGTCTGGCCAGGAACCCTTCTCATTCCAGATTTGGACCCCCAGCCTTTGTCTTCCAGGTGTGGCCCCTCTACCATTGAATTCCAGCCCTTGCCCCCCAGTCTATGCCTTCCAGGCCTGTCAGCGAACACTTTCACCAAAAACCGCTGGTTCCAGTTTGGGCTCCCTAGCCTTTGTTTTCCAGTCCGGGTGCCCGAGCCTTTTCCTTCCAGGCATGGGCCCGTACCCTTCTCTTTCTAGTTTTGACCCCACCCCCACCCCCCACCCCAGGCTTTGTCTTTCAGGCCTGGACCCAAACCCTTCTGTTTCCAGTTTTGGCGCCCGAGCCTTTGCTTCCACACCTGGCCCCAAGCCCTACTCATTCTCCGCCTGGCTCCCCAGCCTTTGGCTTCCAGCCCTTTCCCCGAACCCTTCTCGTTCCAGTTTGCCTCCACAACCCTTCCCTTCCAGGCCTTCCCCTTAACCTTACTCTTTCCACTTTAACTACCTAGGCTTTGCCTCCCAGGCCTTGTCCAGAACCATTCTCTTTAGAGTTTTGCAACCCCCCGCCCCCCCACACACACAGCCTTTGCCATCCAGGCCTGTTCCCAAATCCTCCTCGTTCCAGTTTTGTCTCCCAGCCTTTGCCTTCCAGGCCTGGTCCCCCAGCCATTGCCTTCCAGGCCTGCTACCTAAACCTTTGCCTTGCAGACCTGTCCCCAAATCCTTCTTGTTTCAGGCCTGGCCACCCACGTTTTGCCTTCAAGGCGTGCCCCTAACACTTCTCCTTCCAGTTTTGGCCCCTCAGCCTTTGTCTTCCAGGCCTGTCCCCGAATCCTTCTCTTTCCAGTTCTACCCCCGCTCCCCACCGCCCAATCCATACCTTCAAAACCTTACCCAGAAACCATCCGAATCCCGTTTTGAAATTCCAGTCTTTGCTTTCCAGGCCTGGCCCTCAGCCTTTGCCTTCTAGGTCTGGCCCCCTGGCCTTTGCCTTCTAGGTCTGGCCCTCCAGCCTTTGTCTTCCAGTCTTGGCCTGGAACGCTTCACGGTCCAGTTTTGGGCCCTCAGCATTTGCCTTCCAGGCCTAGCCCAACAGCCTTGGCCCTCGATGCCTGACCCCAAACCCACTTGTTCCAGTTTGGGTCCACCAACCTGAGCCTTCCAGGCCAGGCTCCCAACCCTTTTTGTTCCAGTTTTAGCCTTCTAGGTCTGGCTAATAGACATAGCTTTCCAGGCCTGACCCCAAAGTCTTCTCGTGCCAGTTTTGACCCCAAAAGCCATTGCCTTCCACGCCTGGTGCAGAACCATTCTCTTTCCAGGTTTGCCCCTCGAGCCTTTGACTTCTAGACCTGGCCACGAATCTTTCTGCTTCCACTTTTGGCCCCCTAGGCTTTGTCTTCCAGTCCTGGCCATGCATCCTTAGCCTTCCAGGTCTGGTCACGCAGCCTTAGCCTTTCAGGCCTGGCCCTCCAGCCTTTGCCTTCTAGGACTGTCCTCCCGGCCAGGTTTTTCCAGGCCTGTCCTCGAATCCTTCTCTTGTCAGTTTTGGCCCTTCAAGCCTTTGCCTTCCAGGCTTGGACCGAATGCTTCACGGTCTAGTTTTGGCCCCTCAGCGTTTGCCTGTCAGGCCTGGCCCCTTTAGACCCCCAACTTATGCTTTCTGGGCCAAGTCCTGAACCATTCTCCTGCAACTTTGGGCCCTCAGCCTTTTCCTTTGAGGCCTGGCTCCCCTGGCCTTAGCCTTCCAGGCTTGTCCCCATATTCTTCTCGTTCCAATGCTGGCTCCCCAGCCTTTGGCTTCTAGGTCTGGCCCCCAAACCATCCCATTCCAGTTTGCCACCCCAAGCTTTGCCTTCCAGGCCTGTCCCCGAACCCTTCTTGTTCCAAGCCTGGCCCCCTCAGTATATGCCTTCCAGGCCTGGTACCCCTGCCTTTGCCTTCCAGGCTTGTCCCCGAATCCATCTCTTTCCAGTTTGGCCACTCCAACCTTTGCTTGTCAGGCCTGGCCCAGAACACTCTTCATCCCAGTTTTGGCTCCACATCTTTTGCCTTCCAGGCCTTGTCCCGAACCCTTCTCTTAATAGTTTTGGCCCTAGATCCTGTACCTTCCAGGCCTATCCCCAAACCATTCTCATTCCAGGTTTGGCGCTCCAGGCTTTGCCTTACAGGCCTCTCCCCCAACCCTTCTCTTTCCAGTTTTAGTCGTCTTGCTTTGCCTTCCAGGTCTGGCACCCTGGCCTTTGTCGTCGAGGCCTGGCCCTCCAGCCTTGGCCTTCGAGGCCTGGTCCTCCACCCTTTGCATCCAGTTTCGGCCAGGAACCCTTCACGGACCGGTTTTGGGCCCTCAGCATAGCCTTTGCCATCCCGGCCCGGACCCAAACCCTCTTGTTCCAGTTTTGGCCCCCAAACCTAGCCTTCCAGGCCTAGCCCCCAACCCTTCTTGTTTCAGTTTGAGCCCCCCAGCCATTGCTTTCAGGGCATGGCCCCTAACACCTCTCATTCCAGTTATGTCCCCCCAGCCATTGCCTTCCAGTCCTGGCCCCAACCCTTCTCTTTCCAGTTTTAGTCGGCTTGTCTTTGCCTTCCAGGTCTGGCCCCCTGGCCTTTGTCTTCCAGGTCTGGTCCTGCAGCCTTTGCCTTCGAGGCCTGCCCCTGCATCTTTTACCTGCCAGGCTTGGCCAGGAACACCTGGAGGTCCAGTTTTGGGCCCTCAGCAATTGCCTTCCAGTCCTGGCCCCCAGCTTTTGGCCTCGAGGCCTGGCCCTAAACCCTCTTGTTCCAGTTTTGGGCCCTCAACTTTAGCCTTCCAGGCCTAGCCCCAAACCCTTCCTTTTCCAGTTTGAGCCCCTCGGCCTTTTCCTTCAAGGCCTGGCCCCTACCACTTCTCATTCCAGTTCTGCCCCCCAACCTTTGCCTGCCAGACCTGAACCAGAAACCTTACCGTTCCAGTTTTGCCACCCCAGCCTTTGCCTTCCAGGCCTGGCACCGAATCCTTCTCATTCCAGGTTTGCCCCGCCAGACTTTCCCTTCCAGGCCTGGCCCCGAACTCTCCTCTTTCTACTTTTGTCACCCCCAAATTTGCTTGTCAGGCCTGGGCCAGAACACATTTCATCCCAGTTTTGGCTCCACATGTTTTGCCTTCCAGGATTTGCCCCGAACCCTTCTCTTAATAGTTTTGGCCCTAGATCCTGTATGTTCCAGGCCTGTTCCCAAACCACTCTCTTTCCAGTTTTGTCCCCCCAGCCTTTGCCTTCCAGGCTTGGCCTCCAGTCCCCGTCTTTCCAGTTTTAGTCGGCTTGTCTTTGCCTTCCAGGTCTGGCCCCCTGGCCTTTGTCTTACATGTCTTGCCCTCCAGCCTTTGTCTTCGAGATCTGGCCCTCCATCCTTTGCCGTCCAGGTTTGGCCAGGAATTCTTCACGGTCCAGTTTTGGACCCTCAGCATTTGCCTTCTAGGCCTGGCCCCAGAGCCTGTCCATGCATCCATTGCCTTCCAGGTCTGGTCATGCAGCATTTGCCTTTCAGGCCTGGCCCTCCAGCACTTGCCTTCTAGAACTGTCCTTCCGGCCAGGTTTTTCCAGGCCTGTCCTCGAATCCTTCTCTTTTGAGTTTTGGCCCTTCAGGCCTTGCCTTCCAGGCTTTGCCCGAATGCTTCACGGTCCAGTTTTGGCCCCTCAGCGTTTGCCTTTCAGGCCTGGCCCCCGAGCCATTTTCTTGGAGGTCTGGCCCCGAACCCTTCTGGTTCCAGTTATAGACCCCCAACCTTTGCCATCTGGGCCAAGCCCTGAACCCTTCTCCTGCCACTTTTGGCCCTCAGTCTTTGACTTCGAGGCATGCCCTCTGTCCTTGGCCTTCGAAGCTTGTCCTCAAAGTCTTCTTGTTCCAATTTTGCCCACCAGCCTTTGCCTTCCAGTCCTGGCCACAAAACCATCCCATTCTAGTATGGCCGCCCCCCACCCCCCCCCCCGCGCCCAATTTTGCCTTCCAGGCCTGTCCCCGAATCCTTCTCTTTCCAGTTTTGCCAACCTAATCTTTGCTTGTCAGGCCTGGCCCAGAACACTTTTCATGTGAATTTGGGCTCCACATCTTTTCTCTTCCAGGGCTTGCACCGAACCCTTCTCCTAATAGATTTGGCCCTAGATTCTGTACCTTCCAGGCCTGTCCCCAAACCATTCTCATTCGAGTATTTCCCCCCCCAGCCTTTTCCTTCCAGGCCTGGCCCCCAACACCTCTCTTTCCAGTTTTAGTCGGCTTGTCATTACCTTCCAGGTCTGGCTCCCTGGCCTTTGTCTTCCACGCCTGGGCCTCTAGGCTTTGCATTCGAGGCCTGCCCCTCCAACCTTTGCCTTCCGGGTTTGGCCCCCTGGCCTTTGCCTTACATGCCTTGCCCTCCAGCCTTTGTCTTCGAGATCTGGCCCTCCATCCTTTGCCTTCCAGGAATGATTCGCGGTCCAGTTTTGGGCCCTCAGCATTTGTCTTCCAGGCCTGGCTCCGAAATCTCCTCTTTCTACTTTTGTCACCTCAAAATTTGCTTGTCACGCCCGGCCCAGAACACTTTTAATCCCAGTTTTGGCTCCACATGTTTTGCCTTCCAGGTCTTGCCCCGAACCCTTCTCTTAATAGTTTTGGCACTAGATCCTGTATGTTCCAGGCCTGTTCCCAAACCATTCTCTTTCCAGTTTTGTCCCCCCAGCCTTTGCCTTCCAGGCCTGGGCCCCAGCGCTCCTCTTTCCAGTTTCAGTCGGCTTGTCTTTGCCTTCCAGGTCTGGCCCCCTGGCCTTTGTCTTACATGCCTTGTCCTCCAGCCTTTGCCTTCGAGATCTGGCCCTCCATCCTTTGCCTTCCAGGTTTGGCCAGGAATGCTTCGTGGTCCAGTTTTGGGCCCTCAGCATTTGCCTTCCAGGCCTGGCCTCAGAGCCTTTGTCCTCGAGGCCTGGCTCCAAACCCTCTTGTTCCAGTTTTGTCCCCCCAACCTTAGCATTGCAGGCCTAGCCCCAAACAAACCCTTCTTGTTCCAGTTTGAACCCCCCTGCCTTTGCTTTCAAGGCCTGGCCCCTAACACCTCTCATTCCAGTTCTGCCCCCCAACCTTTGCCTTCCAGACCTGAACCAGAAACCTTACCTTTCCAGTTTTGCCGCCCCAGACTTTGCCTTGCAGGTCTGAGAGCGAACCCTTCTCATTCCAGGTTTGCCCCCCCGAGACTATCCCTTTCAGGCTTGGCCCGAACCCTTCTCATTCCAGTTTTGGCCCCCAAGCATTTGCCTTTCAGGCCAGGCCCCAAAGCCTCTTGTTGCAGGTTTGGGCCCAAATCCTTTGCTTTCCAGGCCTGGCCACTAATCCTTCTTGCTCCAATTTTGCCCTCCCGCCGCCCCCCCCCCCGCCATCCAGCCTTTGCCCTCCAGGTCTATTGATTCTTGATTCTATTTAGTTGTCATTGTTTTTACGAGATGTTCTTGCCCTTGACTCTATTTATTGCCATTGTTCTTGTCTGTCCATCTCCCCCGATTAGACTGTAAGCCCGCCAAACGGCAGGGACTGTCTCTATCTGTTGCCAACTTGTTCATCCCAAGCGCTTAGTACAGTGCTCTGCACATAGTAAGCGCTCAATAAATACTATTGAATGAATGAAAGGTCTGGCCGCGACTCCTTCTCTTTCCAGTTTTGGCCCCCAGAATTTGTTTTCCATGTCTGGACCAGAACCCTTCTCATTCCAGTTTTGCCACCCTACCCTTTGCCTTCTAGGCCTGGCCCTGAACCCTTTTCGTTCCAGTTTCAGCCCCTGAAACTTTGCTTTTCAGGCCTGGCCCTGAAAATGTCTCATTCGAGTTTTGGCCTTCCAACCTTTGCTTTCCAGGCCTGGCCACACAGCCTTTGCCTTGCAGGCCTGGCCCCCCGGCTTTTGCATTTTAGGACTCTCTCCCTCCAGGTCTTTCCAGGTCTGGCCCCTATTCCTTCCTGTCCCACTTTTGACCCCTTAGCCTTTGCCTTCCAGGTCTGGTTCCCCAGGCTTTGCCTATCAGGCCTGGACCCGGAAACCTCTCATTCCAGTTTGGGCCTCCCAGCCTTTGTCTTCAAGGCCTATCCATGAAAGCTCTGCCTTCCAGGGCTGGTCCCTCAGCCAGGTCTTTCCAGGTCAGGCTCCTATCCTTTCACGTTCCAGTTTTGTACCCTCATCCTTTGCCTTCAAGCCTGGCCATGAACTCTTGTTGTTCTAGTTTGAGCCACTCTGCCTTTGCCTTCCAGGCCTGGCCCCCCAACCAATGGGTAGCACACCTGGCCCTGAACCCATCTTGTTCCAGTCTGGGTCCCCCAGCCCTTGCATTCCAGGTCTGGCCCCGACCCCTTATCGTCCCAAGCCTAACCCCCAGCCTTTGCCTTCCAGGCCTGCCTTCGAACCCTTCTCGTTCCAGCTATGCCCCCACAGCCTTGGACCTCCAGGCTCGGCCCGAACCCTTCTCTTGCCAGATTTAGCTTCCAAGACTTTGCCTTCCAGCCCTGGCCCTTAACCCTACTCGTTCCAGTTTCCCTTCCACGCCTGGCCCGAATCCTTCTCATTCCAGTTTTGGCCCCCAAGCATTTGCCTTTCAGGCCAGGCCCCAAAGCCTTCTTCTCCCAATTTTGGCCCCAAAGCCTTTGCCTTCCAGAACTTGCCCCTAACACTTCTTGCTGCAGTTTGCCCCCCTTCCCCGCGCCCTACCTTGCCATCCACGTCTGGCCTCGAACCCTGCACTTTACAGCTTTAGTTCCCAAGTTTTGCCTTCCAGGTCTAGACCAGGACCCTTCTCATTCCAGTTTTGCCACCCTAGCCTTTGGCTTCTAGGCCTGGCCCTGAACCCTTTTCGTTCCAGGTTTAGCCCCTGAAACTTCTCATTCCAGGTTTGGCCCCCCAGTCTTTGTCTTCCAGGTGTGGCCCCTCAACCTTTGAATTCCAGCGCTCCCCCCTCAGCATTTACCATCCAGGCCTGGCCCACTTGTTCCAGTTTGGGTCCACCAACCTTAGCCTTCCAGGATTGGCTCCCAACCCTTTTTGTTCAAGTTTTAGCCTTCTAGGCCTGACTCCTAGATATTGCTTTCCAGGTCTGACCCCAAAGTCTTCTCGTGCCAGTTTTGACCCAAAAAGCCATTGCCTTCCACGCGTGGCGCAGAACCTTTCTCTTTCCAGGTTTGGCCCTCCAGCCTTTGACTTCTAGGCCTGGCCCCGAATCTTTCTGCCTCCACTTTTGGCCCCCCAGGCTTTACCTTCCAGTCCTGGTCATGCATCCTTAGCCTTCCAGGTCTGATCACGCAGCCTTTGCCTTTCAGGCCTGGCCCTCCAGCCTTTGCCTTCTAGGACTGTCCTCCCGGCCAGGTTTTTCCAGGCCTGTCCTCGAATCCTTCTCTTGTCAGTTTTGACCCTTCAAGCCTTTGCCTTCCAGGCTTGGCCCGAATTCTTCACGGTCTAGTTTTGGCCCCTCAGCGTTTGCCTTTCAGGCCTGGCCCCAAAGGCTTTACCATCGAGGTCAGGCCCCGGACCCTTCAGATTCCAATTTTAGACCACCAACCTTTGCTATCTGGGCCAAGCCCTGAGCCATTCTCCTGCAACTTCTCGCCCTCAGACTTTTCCTTTGAGGCCTGGCTCCCCGGCCTTGGCCTTCCAGGCTTGTCCCCATAGTCTTCTCGTTTAAATGTTGGCTCCCCAGCCTTTGCCTTCCAGGTCTGTCCGCAAAACTATCCCATTCCAGTTTTGCCACCCCAAGCTTTGTCTTCCAGGCCTGTCCCCGAACCCTTCTTGTTCCAAGACTGGCCCCCTCAGTATTTGCCTTCCAGGCCTGGTACCCCTGCCTTTGCCTTCCAGGCTTGTCCCCTAATCCATCTCTTTCCAGTTTGGCCACTCCAACCTTTGTCAGGCCTGGCTCAGAACACTCTTCATCCCAGTTTTGGTTCCACATCTTTTGCCTTCCAGGCCTTGTCCCGAACCATTCTCTTAATAGTCTTGGTTTGCCTTCCAGGTCTGGCCCCCTGGCCTTTGTCTTCCAGGCCTGGCCCCACAGCCTTTGCCTTCCCGGCCCGGCCCCAAACCCTCTTGTTCCAGTTTTGGCCCCCAAACCTAGGCTTCCAGGCCTAGCCCCCAACCCTTCTTCTTTCAGTTTGAGCCCCCCAGCCTTTGCTTTCAGGGCATGGCCCCTAACACCTCTCATTCCAGTTATGTCCCCCCAGCCATTGCCTTCCAGTCCTGGCCCCCAACCCTTCTCTTTCCAGTTTTAGTTGCCTTCTCTTTGCCTTCCAGGTCTGGCCCCCTGGTCTTTGTCTTCCAGGCCTGGTCCTGCAGCCTTTGCCTTCGAGGCCTGCCCCTCCTTCTTTTGCCTGCCAGGCTTGGCCAGGGACACGTGGAGGTCCAGTTTTGGCCCCCCAACCTTAGCCTTCAAGGGCTAGCCCCAAACCCTTCCCCTTCCAGTTTGAGCCCCTCGGCCATTGCCTTCAAGGCCTGGCCCCTAACACTTCTCATTCCAGTTCTTCCCCCCAACCTTTGCCTTCCAGACCTGACCTAGAAACCTTCCCGTTCCTGTTTTGCCACCCCAGCCTTTGGCTTCCAGGCTTCACACCGAATCCTTCTCATTCCAGGTTTGCCCCGCCAGACTTTCCCTTCCGGGCCTGGCCCGAACCCTTCTCCTTGTAGTTTTGGCCCCAAGCACTTGCCTTTCAGGATAGGCCGCAAAGCCTTATTGTTCCAGCTTTGGCCCCAAGCCTTTCCCTTCTAGACCTGGTCCGTTCTAGACCAGGCAAGGCCCCAAAGCCTCTTGTTCCAGTTTTGGCCACAAATCCTTTGCTTTCCAGGCCTGGCCACTAACCCTTCTTGCTCCAATTTGGCCCTCTCCCCCCCCCGCCGCCCAGCTTTTGCCCTCCAGGTCTGGCCGGGAACCCTTCTCTTTCCAGTTTTGGCCCCCAGAATTTGTTTTCCATGTCTGGACCAGAACCCTTCTCATTCCAGTTTTGCCACCCTACCCTTTGCCTTCTAGGCCTGGCCCTGAACCCTTTTCGTTCCAGTTTCAGCCCCTGAAACTTTGCTTTTCAGGCCTGGCCCTGAAAATGTCTCATTCGAGTTTTGGCCTTCCAACCTTTGCTTTCCAGGCCTGGCCACACAGCCTTTGCCTTGCAGGCCTGGCCTTCCGGCTTTTGCATTTTAGGACTCTCCCCCTCCAGGTCTTTCCAGGTCTGGCCCCTATTCCTTCCTGTCCCACTTTTGACCCCTTAGCCTTTGCCTTCCAGGTCTGGTTCCCCAGACTTTGCTTATCAGGCCTCACCCGGAAACCTCTCATTCCAGTTTGGGCCTCCCAGCCTTTGTCTTCAAGGCCTATCCATGCAAGCTCTGCCTTCCAGGGCTGGCCCCTCAGCCAGGTCTTTCCAGGTCAGGCTCCTATCCTTTCACGTTCCAGTTTTGTACCCTCATCCTTTGCCTTCAAGCCTGGCCATGAACTCTTATTGTTCTAGTTTTAGCCACTCTGGCCTTGCCTTCCAGGCCTGGCCCCCCAACCAATGTTTACCACACCTGGCCCTGAACCCATCTTGTTCCAGTTTGGGTACCCCAGCCCTTGCATTCCAGGCCTGGCCCCGACCCCTTATCGTTCCAAGCCTGGGCCCCCAGCCTTTGCCCTCCAGGCCCTGCCTTCAAACCCTTCTCGTTCCAGCTTTGCCCCCACAGCCTTGGACATCCAGGCTCGGCCCGAACCCTTCTCTTGCCAGATTTAGCTTCCAAGACTTTGCCTTGCAGACCTGGCCCTTAACCCTACTCGTTCCAGTTTTGCCCCGCACCAGCGCCCCTAGCCCCACCACCCGAGTCTTGGCATTCCAAGCCTGGCCCTGAACCCTACCCTTTCCATTTTGTCCCTTAGCCTTTGCCTTAGGAGCCTGGCCCGAACTCTTTTCTTTCCAGTTTCGGTTCTCCAGCCTTTGACTTCCAGACCTGATCCCCCTTCCTTTGCCTTGCAGGCCTGGCCCAGAACGCTTCTCATTCTAGTTTTGGCCCCCCAGCCTTTGCCTTTCGGCCCTGAGCCAGAACCATTCACTCTCCAGTTTGGGCCCCCCAGCCTTTGCTTTCCAGGCCTGCCTTCGAACACTTCTCGTTCCGGCTTTGCCCCCACAGCCTTGAACCTGGCTTGGCTTGGCCCGAACCTTACTCTTGCCAGATTTAGCTTCCAAGACTTTGCCTTTCAGACCTGGCCCTTAACGGTACTAGTTCCAGTTTTGCCCCGCACCAGCGCCCCTAGCCCCACCACCCGAGTCTTGGCATTCCAAGCCTGGCCCTGAACCCTACCCTTTCCATTTTGTCCCTTAGCCTTTGCCTTAGGAGCCTGGCCCGAACTCTTTTCTTTCCTGTTTTGGTTCTCCAGCCTTTGACTTCCAGACCTGATCCCCCTTCCTTTGCCTTGCAGGCCTGGCCCAGAACCCTTCTCATTCTAGTTTTGGCCCCCCAGCCTTTGCCTTTCGGCCCTGAGCCAGAACCATTCACTCTCCAGTTTGGGCCCCACAGCCTTTGTCTTGCATGCCTGGACCTGAATCCTTTTCTTTCCAGTTTTCGCTCTCCAGCCCTTGACTTCCAAACCGGGCCCCTCTACCTTTCTCTTCCAGGTCTGACCCCGAACGCTTCTTGTTCCTGTTTGGGCCTCCCATCCTTTGCCTTCCAAGCCTGGCCCAAAACCACTGTCTCAATAGTTTGGGGCCTAGAGCTTTTGTCTTCCAGGCTTGGCCCCAAACCCGTGTTGTTCCACGTACTTCCCCCCCAGCTTTTCCCTTCCAGGCTTGGCCCTGTACCCATCTCTTTCCAATTTAGCTCCCCCAAGGCTTTGCCTTCCAGACCTGACCCTGAAGCCTTTTCGTTCCTAGTTATGACACCCCAGCATTCCAAGCCTGGCCCCAACCCTTCTCATTCCAGGTTTAACCCCCATCCTTTGCCCCCCAGGCCTGGCTCTAAAAACTTCTGATTCCAGTATTGGCCCACCTGCCTTAACCTTTGAGGTAGGGCCCTCCAGCCTTTAACTTCCAGGTGTGGCCAGGAACCCTCCTCATTCCAGATTTGGCCCCCCAGCCTTTGTCTTCCAAGTGTGGCCCCTCAACCTTTGAATTCCAGCCCTCGCCCCCAAACCTTTGCCTTCCAGACCTGTCACTGAACATTTTAACCAAAAAACCTCTGGTTCCAGTTTGGCCTCCCTAGCCTTTGCTTTCCAGTCCGGGTCCCCGAGCATTTGCCCTCCAGGCATGGGCCCGTACCCTTCTCTTTCTAGTTTTGAGCCCCACCCCCACCACCAGCCTTTGTCTTTCAGGCCTGGCCCCAAACCCTTCTGTTTCCAGTTTTGGCCCCCGAGCCTTTGCCTTCCAGACCTGGCCCCAAACCCTACTCATTCTATGCCTGGCTCCCCAGCCTTTGGCTTCCAGCCCTTTCCCCGAACCCTTCTCGTTCCAGTTTGCCTGCACAACGCTTGCCTTCCGGGTCTGCTCCTTAACTCTACTCTTTCCACTTTAACTGCCCAGCCTTTGCCTTCCAGGCCTTGTCCAGAACCCTTCTCTTTCCAGTTTTACCATCCTCCCTCCCACACACACACAGCCTTTGCCATCCAGGCCTGTGCCCAAATCCTTCTCGTTCCAGTTTTGTCCCCCAGCCTTTGAGTTCCAGGCCTGGTCCCCGAGCCATTGCCTTGCAGACCTGTCCCCAAATCCTTCTTGTTCCAGCCCTGGCCACCCAGTCTTTGCCTTCAAGGCCTGCCCCTAACACTTCTCCTTCCAGTTTTGGGCCACCAGCCTTTGTCTTCCAGGCCTGTCCCCGGATCCTGTTCTCTCCAGTTCTGCCCCGCTCCCCCCGTGCAATCTATGCTTTCAAAGCCTGACGCAGAAACCATACAATTCCCATTTTGACATCCCAGCCTTTGCTTTCCAGGCCTGGGCGCCGAGGCTTTGCCTTCCAGGTCTGGCTCCCTGGCCTTTGTCTTCTAGGCCTGGCCCTCCAGCCTTTGCCTTCGAGGCCTGGTCCTCTATCCTTTGTCTTTGTCTTCCAAGCTTGGCCAGGAACGCTTCGTGGTCCAGTTTTGGGCCCTCAGCATTTGCCTTCCTGGCCTGGCCCCCCAGCCTTTACCCTCGAGGCCTGGCCCCAAACCCACCTGTTCCAGTTTTGGCCCACCAACCGTAACCTTCCAGGCCTGACTCCCAAGCCTTTTTGTTCCAGTTTTAGCCTTCTAGGCCTGGCTTTTAGATATTGATTTCTTGGCCTGACCCCAAAGTCTTCTCGGGCCAGTTTTAATCCAAAAAGTCTTTGCCTTCCACTCCAGGCCCAGAACCCTTCTCTTTCCAGGTTTGCCTCTCCAGCCTTTGCCTTCTAGGCCTGGCCCCGAACCTTTCTGCTTCCACTTTTGGCCCCCCAGGCTTTGCCTTCGAGTCCTGGCCATGCATCCTTTGCCTTCCATGTCTTGTGACGCAGCCTTTGCCTTTCAGGCCTGGCCCTCCAGCCTTTGCCTTCTAGGACTGTCCTCCCGGCCAGGTTTTTCCAGGCTTGTCCTCGAATCCTTCTCCTTTCAGTTTTGGCCCTTCAAGCCTTTGCCTTCCAGGCTTGGCCCGAATGCTTCACGGTCCAGTTTTGGCCCCTCAACCTTTGCCTTTCATGCCTGGGCCCCCAGGCTTTGCCTTCGAGGTCTGGACCTGAACCCTTCTGGTTCCAGTTTAAGACCCCCAACCTTTGCCATTTGGGCCAAACTCCGAACTCTTCCCCTGACACTTTGGATCCTGAGTCTTTTCCTACGAGGCCTGGCCCCCCGGCCTTGGCCTTCCAGGCTTGTCCCCATAGTCTTCTCGTTCCAATGTTGGCCCCCCCCCAGCCTTTGTCTTCCAGGTCTGGCTCAAAAACCATCCCATTCCAGTTTTGCCCCCCACAACGTTTGCCTTCCAGGCTTGTCACCAAACCCTTCTTCTTCCAAGCCTCGTCCCCACCCAGCCTTCGCCTTCCAGGCCTGGTACCCCTGCCTTGCCTTTAAGTCCTGTCCCCGAATCCTTCTCTTTCCAGTTTTGTCACCCCAACCTTTGCTTGTCAGGCCTGGCCCAGAACGCTTTTCATTCTTGTTTTGGCTCCAGATCTTTTGCCTTCCAGGCCTTGCCCAGAACATTCTCTTACTAGTTTTGGTCCTTAAATCCTGTACCTTCCAGGCCTGTCCCCAAACCATTCTCATTCCAGTTTTGTCCCCCCAGCCTTTGCCTTCCAGGCCTGGCCCCCAACCCTTCTCTATCCAGTTTTAGTCCGCTTGTCTTTGCCTTTCAGCGCTGGGCCCCTGACCTTTGTCTTCAATGCCTGGCCCTCCAGCCTTAGCCTTCGAGGCCACACCCTCCAACCTTTGCCTTCCAGGTATGGCCAGGGATGCTTCACGGTCCAGTTTTGAGCCCTCAGCATTTGCCTTCCAGGCCTGGCCCCACAGCCTTTGACCTCGAGGCCTGGTCCCAAACTCTCTTGTTCCAGTTTGAGCCCCCCGGCCTTTGCCTTCAAGGCCTGTCCCTTAACACTTCTCATTGCAGGCTTGGCCCCTAACCTATGCCTTCCAGACATGACCCAGAACGGTTACGGTTCCAGTTTTGCCTTCCAGGCCTGACACCGAACCCTTCCCCTTCCAGGTTTACCCTGCCAGACCTTCTCTTCCAGGCGTACCCCGAACCCTTCTCATTCCAGTTTTGGCCCCCAAGCATTTGCCTTTCAGGCCAGGACCCAAAGCCTTCTTGTTCCAGCTTTGGCCCCAAAGCCTTTGCCTTCCAGGCCTCGTCCCTAACCCTTCTAGCTCCAGTTTTGCCACCCCCTCCCCCCGCCCAGCCTTTGTCCTCCTGGTCTGGCCTCGAACCCTTCTCTTTCCAGTTTTAGCTCCCCCAGGTTTTGTCATCCAGGTCTGGACCAGAACCCTACTCATTCCAGTTTTGTCACCCTAGGCTTTGCCGTCTACGTCTGGCCCTCAACCCTTTTCGTTCCAGTTTTATCCCCCGAAACTTTGCCTATCAGGCCTGGTCCTAAAAATGTTTCATTCCAGTTTTGGCCTTCCAACCTTTGCCTTCCAGGCCTGGCCACACAGCCTTTGCCTTCCGGGCCTGGCCCCCCGTCTTTTGCATTCTAGGACTGTCCCCCTCCAGGTCTTTCCAGGTCTGGCCCCTATCCCTTCCTGTCCCAGTTTTGGCCCCTTAGACTTTGCCTTCCAGATCTGGTCCCCCAGCCTTTTCCTATCGGGCGTGGACCCAGAAACCTCTCATTCCAGTTTTGGCCTCCCAGCCTTTGTCTTCAAGGCCTATCCATGCAGGTTCTGCCTTCTAGGACTGGCCCCCAGACAGGTCTTTCCAGGTCTGGCTCCTATCCCTTCTCCTTCCAGTTAGATACCCTCAGCCTTTGCCTTCAAGCCTGGCCATGAACTCTTGTTGTTCTAGTTTTAGCCACCCTGCCTTTGCCTTCCAGGCCTGACCCCCCACAACCACTGCTTTCCACACCTGGCCCAGAACCCATCTTGTTCCAGTTTTGGTCCCCCAGCCTTTGCATTCCTGGCCTGGCCCCGGCTCCTTATCGTTCCAAGCCAGGGCCCCCAGCCTTTGCTTTCCAGGCCTGACTTCGAATCCTTGTCTTTCCAGGTTTGCCCCCACAGCCTTGAACTTCCAGGCTTGGCCAGAACATTACTCTTTCCAGATTGAGCTTCCAAGACTTTGCCTTCCAGACCTGGCCCTTAACCCTCCTCGTTCCAGTTTTGCTCCCCACCAGCCCCCCTAGCTATCCCTGCCTTTGCCTTCCAGGCCTGACCCCCTGCAACCACTGCTTTCCACACCTGGCCCAGAACCCATCTTGTTCCAGTTTTCGTCCCCCAGCCTTTGCATTCCTGGCCTGGCCCCGGCCCCTTATCGTTCCAAGTCAGGGCCCCCAGCCTTTGCTTTCCAGGCCTGACTTCGAATCCTTGTCTTTCCAGGTTTGCCCCCACAGCCTTGAACTTCCAGGCTTGGCCCGAACATTACTCTTTCCAGACTGAGCTTCCAAGACTTTGCCTTCCAGACCTGGCCCTTAACCCTCCTCGTTCCAGTTTTGCTCCCCACCAGCCCCCTAGCTCTCCCAGCCTTTGCATTCCAGGCCTGGCCCTGAACCCTTCTCTTTCCATTTTTGTCCCGTAACCTTTGCCTTACAGGCCTGGTCCCAAACTCTTTTCTATCCAGTTTTGGCTCTCCAGCCTTTGACTTCCAGACCTGATCCCCCATCCTTTGCCTTGCAGGCCTGGCCCTGAATCCTTTTCTTTCCAGTTTTGGCTCTCCCGCCTTTGACTTCCAGACCTGCCCCCTCTACCTTTGCTTTCCAGACCTGGCCCAGAATCCTTCTTGTTCGAGGTTGGTCCTCCCAACCTTTGCCTTCCAAGCCTGGCCCAGAATCATTCTCTTAATAGTTTTGGCCTTAGAGCTTTTGCCTTCCAGGCCTGGCCCCAAACAATACTTGTTCCAGGTACTTCCTCCCCAGCTTTAGTCTTCCAGGCCTGGCCCTGAACCCGTCTCTCTCCAGTTTACCTCCCCCAAGGCTTTGCGTTCCAGACCTGTCCCTCACCCTTCTCGCTCCAGTTATGACACCGCAGCGTTCCTAGCCTCACCCCAACCCTTCTCATTCCAGGTTTAGCCCCCATTCTTTCCCTTCCAGGCCTGGTCCATAAAACCTTGCCTTGCAGACCTGTCCCCAAATCCTTCTTGTTTCAGGCCTGGCCACACACGTTTTGCCTTCAAGCCCTGCCCCTGACACTTCTCCTTTCAGTTTTGGCCCCTCAGCCTTTGTCTTCCAGGCCTGTCCCCGAATCCTTCTCTTTCCAGTTCTACCCCCTCTCCCCATGGCTCAATCCATGCCTTCAAAGCCTGACCCAGAAACCATCGATTCCCATTTTGACATGCCAGCCTTTGCTTTCCAGGCCTGGACCTCAGGCTTTGCCTTCCAGATCTGGCCCCCTGGCCTGGCCTAGGCCTGGCCCTGAACCCTTTTCGTTCCAGTTTTATCCCCCGAAACTTTGCCTATCAGGCCTGGTCCTGAAAATGTTTCATTCCAGTTTTGGCCTTCCAACCTTTGCCTTCCAGGCCTGGCCCCCCGTCTTTTGCATTCTAGGACTGTCCCCCTCCAGGTCTTTCCAGGTCTGGCCCTTATCCCTTCCTGTCCCAGTTTTGGCCCCTTAGCCTTTGCCTTCCAGATCTCCTCCCCCAGGCTTTGCCTATCGGGCCTGGACCCGGAAACCTCTCATTCAGTTTTGGCCTCCCAGACTTTGTCTTCAAGGCCTATCCATGCAGGTTCTGCCTTCCAGGACTGGCCCCCCAGCCAGGTCTTTCCAAGACTGGCTCCTATCCCTTCTCCTTCCAGTTACGTACCCTCAGCCTTTGCCTTCAAGCCTGGCCATGAACTCTTGTTGTTCTAGTTTTAGCCACCCTGCCTTTGCCTTCCAGGCCTGGCACCCCCACAACCACTGCTTTCCACACCTGGCCAAGAACCCATCTTGTTCCAGTTTTGGTCCCCCAGCCTTTGCATTCCTGGCCTGGCCCCGGCCCCTTATCGTTCCAAGCCAGGGCCCCCAGCCTTTGCTTTCCAGGCTTGACTTCGAATCCTTCTCTTTCAAGCTTCGCCCCCATAGCCCTGAACCTGCAGGTTTGGCCCGAACCTTACGCTTTCCAGATTTAGCTTCCAAGACTTTGCCTTCCAGACCTGACCCTTAACCCTCCTCGTTCCAGTTTTGCTCCCCACCAGCCCCCCTAGCTCCCCCAGCCTTTGCATTCCAGGCCTGGCCCTGAACCCTTCTCTTTCCATTTTTGTCCCGTAGCCTTTGCCTTACAGGCCTGGTCCTGAACTCTCTTCTATCCAGTTTTGGCTCTCCAGCCTTTGACTTCCAGACCTGATCCCTTATCCTTTGCCTTGCAGGCCTGGCCCTGAATCCTTTTCTTTCCAGTTTTGGCTCTCCCGCCTTTGACTTCCAGACCTGCCCCCTCTACCTTTGCCTTCCAAGCCTGGCCCAGAATCATTCTCTTAATAGTTTGGGCCTTAGAGCTTTTGCTTTCCAGGCCTGGCCCCAAACCCTACTTGTTCCAGGTACTTCCTCCCCAGCTTTAGTCTTCCAGGCCTGGCCCTGAACCCGTCTCTTTCCAGTTTGCCTCCCCGAAGGCTTTGCGTTCCAGACCTGTCCCTCACCCTTCTCGCTCCAGTTATGACACCCCAGCGTTCCTAGCCTGCCCCCAACCCTTCTCATTCCAGGTTTAGCCCCCATTCTTTGTCTTCCAGGCATGGCTCTAAAACCTTCTCATTCCAGTTTTGGCATCCCAGGCCATAACTTCTCAGGCATGGCATGCCAGCCTTTGCCTTCCAGGTCTGGCCAGGAACCCTGCTTATTGCAGGTTTGGCCCCACAGCCTTTCTTTTCAAGGTGTGGCCCCTCAACCTTTGAATTCCAGGCCTGGCCCCCCAACCTTTGCCTTCCAGGCCTGTCACCCAACACTTTCACTGAACACATCTTGTTCCAGTTGGGGCTCCCTAGCCTTTGCTTTTCAGTCCGGGTTCCCGAGGCTTTGCCTTCCAGGCATGGCCCCGTACACTTCTCTTTCTAGTTTTGTCCCCCACCCCCATTCCAGCTTTTGTCTTTCAGGCCTGGTCCCCAAACCCTTCTGTTTCAAGTTTTGGCCCCCGAGCCGTTGCCTTCCAGACCTGGCCCCAAACCCTTCTCATTCTATGCCTGGCTCCCCAGGCTTTGGCTTCCAGCTCTTTCCCCGAACCCTTATCATTCCACGTTGCCTCCACAAACCTTGCCTTCCAGGCCTTTCCCTGAACCTTACCCTCTTTCCAATTTAACTCCCCAGCCTTTGCCTTCCAGGTCTTGTCCAGACCCCTTCTCGTTCCAGTTTTGCCAGCACCACACCACAGCCTTTGCCTTCCAGGCCTGTGCCCAAATCCTTCTCGTTGCAGGTTTGTCCCCCAGCCTTTGCCTTCCAGGCCTGGTCCCCCAGCCATTGCCTTCCAGGCCTGGTTCCTAAACCTTTGCCTTACAGACCTGTCCCCAAATCCTTCTTGTTTCAGGCCTGGCCACCCACGTTTTGCCTTCAAGGCCTGCCCCTGACACTTCTCCTTCCAGTTTTGGCCCCTCAGCCTTTGTCTTCCAGGCCTGTCCCCGAATCCTTCTCTTTCCAGTTCTACCCCCGCTCCCCACCGCCCAATCCATGCCTTCAAAGCCTGACGCAGATACAATTCGATTCCCGTTTTGACATCCCAGCCTTTGCTTTCCAGGCCTGGCCCTCAGGCTTTGCCTTCCAGGTCTGGCCCCCTGGCCTATGTCTTGCAGGTCTGGCCCTCCAGCCTTTGGCTTCGAGGCCTGGCCCTCCATCCTTTGCCTTCCAGTCTTGGCCTGGAACGCTTCGCGGTCCAGTTTTGGGCCCTCAGCATTTGCCTTCCAGGCCTGGCCCCACAGCCTTGGCCCTCGAGGCCTGACCCCAAACCCACTTGATCCAGTTTGGGTCCACCAACCTTAGCCTTCCAGGCTTGGTTCCCAACCCTTTTCGTTCCAGTTTTAGCTTTCTAGGTCTGGCTCTTAGACATAGGTTTCCAGGCCTGACCCCAAAGTCTTGGGCCAGTTTTGACCCAAAAAGCCATTGCCTTCAACACGTGGCGCAGAACCTTTCTTTTTCCAGGTTTGCCCGTCCAGCCTTTGACTTATAGGCCTGGCCCCGAATCTTTCTGATTCCACTTTTGGCCCCCCAGGCTTTGCCTTCCAGTCCTGGCCATGCATCCTTTGCCTTCCAGGTCTTGTCACGCAGCCTTTGCCTTTCAGGCCTGGCCCTCCAGCCTTTGCCTTCTAGGACTGTCCTCCGGGCCAGGTTTTTCCAGGCCTGTCCTCGAATCCTTCTCTTGTCAGTTTTGGCTCTTCAAGCCTTTGCCTTCCAGGCTTGGCCCGAATGCTTCACGGTCTAGTTTTAGCCCCTCAGTGTTTGCCTTTCAGGCCTTGCCCCAAAGGCTTTGCCTTCGAGGTCAGGCCAAGAACCCTTCAGATTCCAATTTTAGACCCCCAACCTTTGCTATCTGGGCCAGGCCCTGAACCATTCTCCTGCAACTTTTGGCCCTCAGCCTTTTACTTTGAGGCCTGGCTCCCCAGCCTTGGCCTTCCAGGCTTGTCCCCATAGTCTTCTCGATCCAATGCTGGCTCCCCTGCCTTTGCCTTATAGGCTTGTCCCTGAATCCATCTCTTTCCAGTTTTGCCACTCCAACCTTTCCTTGTCAGGCCTGGCCCAGAACAATTTTCATCCCAGTTTTGGCTCCACATGTTTTGCCTTCCAGGCCTTGCCCCGAACCCTTCTCTTAATAGTTTTGGCCCTAGATGCTGTATCTTCCAGGCCTGTCCCCAAACCATTCTCATTCCAGTTTTGTCCCCCAGCCTTTGCCTTCAAGGCCTGGCCAACAACACTTCTCTTTCCAGGTTTAGTCGGCTTGTCATTACCTTCCAGGTCTGGCTCCCTGGCCTTTGTCTTCCAGGCCTGGGCCTCTAGGGTTTGCATTCGCGGCCTGACCCTCCAACCTTTGCCTTCGAGGCCTGGCCCTATATTGTTTGCCTTCCAGGCTTGGCCAGGAATGTTTCGAGGTCCAGTTTTAGGCCCTCAGCATTTGACCTCCAGGCCTGGCCCCACAGACCTTGCCCTCTAGGCCTGGCCCCAAACCCTCTTGTTCCAGTTTTGGCCCCCCAAACCTACCCATCTAGGCCTACCCCCAAACCTTCCTGTCCAGTTTGAGTCCCCCGGCCTCTGACATTAGTGCATGGGCCCTAAGACCTCTCTTTCCAGTTCTGCCCCCAACCTTTGCCTTCCAGACCTGACCCAGAAACCTTCCCGTCCCAGGTTTGCCACCCCATCCTTTGCCTTACAGGTCTGACACCGAATCCTTCGTATTCCAGGTTTGCCCCGCCAGACTTTCCCTTCCACGCCTGGCCCAAACCCTTCTCATTCCAGTTTTAGTCGGCTTGTCTTTGCCGTCCAGGTTTGGCCCCCTGGCCTTTGCCTTCCAGGCCTGGTCCTGCAGCCTTTGCCTTCGAGGCCTGCCCCTCCATCTTTTGCCTGCCAGGCTTGGCCAGGAACACGTGGAGGTCCAGTTTTGGGCCCTCAGCAATTGCCTTCCAGGCCTGGCCCCACAGCTTTTGGCCTCGAGGACTGGCCTCAAACCCTCTTGTTCCAGTTTTGGCCCCCACAACCTTAGCCTTCCAGGCCTAGCCCCCAACCTTTCCTGTTCCAGTTTGAGCCCCTCGGCCTTTGCCTTCAAGGCCTGGCCCCTAACACTTCTCATTCCAGTTCTGCCCCCCAACCTTTGTCTTCCAGACCTGACCCAGAAAACGTCCCGTTCCAGTTTTGCCACCCCAGCCTTTGCCTTCCAGGCCTGACACCGAATCCTTCTCATTCCAGGTTTGCCCCGCCAGACTTTCCCTTCCAGGCCTGGCCCGAACCCTTCTCCTTGCAGTTTTGGCCCCAAGCATTTGCCTTTCAGGATAGGCTGCAACGCCATATTCTTCCAGCTTTGGCCCCAAGCCTTTGCCTTCTAGACCTGGTTCGTAACCTGGCCCTCCAGCCTTTGCCCTCGAGGCCTGGCCCCAAGCCCTCTTGTTCCAGTTTTGGCCCCCCAACCTTAGCCTTCCAGGCCTGGCTCCCAACTCTTCTTGTTCCAGTTTAAGCCTTCTAGGCCTGGCTCCTAGGCTTTGCTTTCCAGGCTGACCCCATAGGCTTCTCGTTCCAGTTTTGACCCCAGAGGTTTTGCCTTGCACGCCTGGGCCAGAACCCTTCTATTTCCAGGTTTGCCCCTCCAGCCTTGGCCTTCTAAGCCTGGCCACGAACCTTTCTCTTTCCACTTTTGGGCCCCCAGGCTTTGCCTTCCAGTCCTGGCCATGCATTCTTTGCCGTCCAGGTCTGGTAACGCAGCCTTTGCCTTTCAGGCCTGGCCCTCCAGACTTGCCTTCTAGAACTGCCCTGCCTTCCAGTCCTGTCCGTGAATCCTTCTCTTTTCAGTTTTGGCCCTTCAGGCCTTGCTTTCCAGGCTCTGCCCAAATGCTTCACGGTCCAGTTTTGGCCCCTCAGCGTTTGCCTTTCAGGCCTGGCACCCGAGGATTTTCCTTGGAGGTCTGGCCCCGAACCCTTCTGGTTCCAGTTTTAGACCCCAAACCTTTGCCATCTGAGCCAAGCCCCGAACCCTTCTCCTGCCACTTTTGGCGCTCAGTCTTTTACTTCGAGGCATGGCCCTCTGACCTTGGCCTTCCAAGCTTGTCCTCAAAGTCTTTTCTTTCCTATTTTGCCCCCTCAGCCTTTGCCTTCCAGGCCTGGCCACAAAACCATGCCATTCCAGTTTTGCCGAGGCCCCCCCTCCCAATTTTGCCTTCCAGGCCTGTCCCTGAATCCTTCTCTTTCCAGTTTTCCCAACCCAACCCAATCTTTGCTTGTCAGGCCTGGCCCAGAACAATTTTCATCCGAGTTTTGGCTCCAAATCTTTTGCATTCCAGGGCTTGCACCCAACCCTTCTCCTAATAGTTTTGGCCCTAGATACTGTACCTTCCAGGCCTGTCCCCAAACCATTCTCATTCCAGTTTTGTCCCCCCAGCCTTTGCCTTCCAGGCCTGGCCCCAAACACTTCTCTTTCCAGTTTTAGTCGGCTTGTCATTACCTTCCAGGTCTGGCCCCCTGGCCTTTTTCTTCCAGGCCTGGGCCTCTGGCTTTGCATTCGAGGCCTGGCCCTCTAGCCTTTCCCTTCGAGGCCTGGCCCTCCAGCCTGGCCTTCCAGGTTTTGCCAGGAATGCTTCGAGGTCCAGTTTTGGGCCCTCAGCATTTGACCTCCAAGCCTGGCCCCACAGATGTTGCACTCGAGGTCTGGCCCCAAACCCTCTGGTTCTGGTTTTGCCCCCCTAACCCTACCCATCTGAGCCTACCCCAAAACCTTTCTTGTTCCAGTTTGATCCCCCCGGCCTTTGACCTCAGTGCCTGGCCCCTAACACCTCTCTTTCCAGTTCTGCCCCCACCTTTTGCCTTCCAGACCTGACCCAGAAACCTTCCCGTCCCTGGTTAGCCACCCCATCCTTTGCCTTCCAGGCCTATCCCCAAACCATTCTCATTCCAGGTTTGGCGCTCCAGGCTTTGCCTTACAGGCCTCTCCCCCAACCCTTTTCTTTCCAGTTTTAGTCGTCGTGCTTTGCCTTCCAGGTCTGGCCCCCTGGCCTTTGTCTTCCAGGCCTGGCCCTCCAGCCTTTGCCTTCAAGGCCTGGCCCTCCACCCTTTGCCTTCCACTTTCGGCCAGGAACGCTTCGCGGACAAGTTTTGGACCCTCAGCATTTGTCTTCCAGGCCTGGCCCCACAGCCTTTGCCGTCCCGGCCCGGCCCCAAACCCTCTTGTTCCAGTTTTCGCCCCCAAACCTAGCCTTCCAGGCCTAGCCCCAAACCCTTCTTCTTTCAGTTTGAGCCCCCCAGCCTTTGCTTTCAGTGCATGGCCCCTAACACCTCTCATTCCAGTTATGTCCCCACAGCCTTTGCCTTCCAGTCCTGGCCCCAACCCTTCTCTTTCCAGTTTTAGTCACCTTCTCTTTGCCTTCCAGGTTTGGCTCCCTGGCCTTTGTCTTCCAGGCCTGGTCCTGCAGCCTTTGCCTTCGAGGCCTGCCCCTCCATCTTTTGCCTGCCAGGCTTGGCCAGGAACACGTGGAGGTCCAGTTTTGGGCCCTCAGCAATTGCCTTCCAGGCCTGGCCCCACAGCGTTTGGCCTCGAGGCCTGGCCCCAAACGCTCTTGCTCCAGTTTTGGCGCCCCAACCTTAGCCTTCAAGGCCTAGCCCCAAACCCTTCCCGTTCCAGTTTGAGCCCCTCGGCCTTTGCCTTCAAGGACTGGCCCCTGACACTTCTCATTCCAGTTCTGCCCCCCAACCTTTGCCTTCCAGACCTGACCTAGAAACCTTCCCGTTCCTGTTTTGCCACCCCAGCCTTTGCCTTCCAGGCCTGACACCGAATCCTTCTCATTCCAGGTTTGCCCCGCCAGACTTTCTCTTCCAGGCCTGGCCCGAACCCTTCTCCTTGCAGTTTTGGCCCCAAGCACTTCCCTTTCAGGATAGGCCGCAATGCCTTATTGTTCCAGCTTTGGCCCCAAGCCTTTGCCTTCTAGACCTGGTCCGTAATCTGGCCCCCCAGCCTTTGCCTTCGAGGCCTGGTCCCAAACCCCCTTGTTCCAGTTTTGGCCCCTCAACCTTAGCCTTCCAGGCCTGGCTCCCAACCCTTATGGTTCCAGTTTTAGCCTTCTAGGCCTGGCTCCTAGACATTGCTTTCCAGGCCTGACCCCAAAGGCTTCTCGTTCCAGTTTTGACCCCAAAGGCTTTGCCTTCCACGCCTGGGACAGAACCCTTCTCTTTCCAGGTTTGCCTCTCCAGCCTTGGCCTTCTAAGCCTGGCCCCGAACTTTTCTCGTTCCACTTTTGGCCCCCCAGGCTTTGCCTTCCAGTCCTGGCCATGCATCCTTGGCCTTCCAGGTCTGGTCACGCAGCATTTGCCTTTCAGGCCTGGCCCTCCAGCTTGCCTTCTAGAACTGTCCTTCCAGCCAGGATTTTCCAGGCCTGTCCTCGAATCCTTCTCTTTTCAGTTTTGGCCCTTCAGGCCTTGCCTTCCAGGCTTTGCCCGAATGCTTCACGGTCCAGTTTTGGCCCCTCAACGTTTGCCTTTCAGGCCTGGCCCCCGAGGCATTTCCTTGGAGGTCTGGCCCCGAACCCTTCTGGTTCCAGTTTTAGACCCCCAACCTTTGCCATCTGGGCCAAGCCCCGAACCCTTCTCCTGCCACCTTTGGCCCTCAGTCTTTTTACATTGAGGCATGGCACTCTGGCCTTGGCCTTCCAAGCTTGTCCTCAAAGTCTTCTCGTTCCAATTTTGCCCCCCCAGCCTTTGCCTTCCAGGCCTGGCCACAAAACCATCCCATTCTAGTTTGGCCGCCCCCCCCTCCCAATTTTGCTTTCCAGGCCTGTCCCCGAATCCTTCTCTTTCCAGTTTTGCCAACCCAATCTTTGCTTGTCAGGCCTGGCCCAGAACACTTTTCATCCGAGTTTTGGCTCCACATCTTTTGCCTTCCAGGGCTTGCACCGAACCCTTCTCCTAATAGTTTTGGGCCTAGATCCTGTACCTTCCAGCCCTGTCCCCAAACCATTCTCATTCCAGTTCTGTCCCCCCCAGCCTTTTCCTTCCAGGCCTGGCCCCCAACACTTCTCTTTCCAGTTTTAGTCGGCTTGGCATTACCTTTCAGGTCTGGCTCCCTGGCCTTTGTCTTCCACGCCTGGGCCTCTAGGCTTTGCATTCGAGGCCTGGCCCTCCAAACTTTGCCTTCCGGGTTTGGCCAGGAATGCTTCGGGGTCCAGTTTTGGGCCCTCAGCATTTGACCTCCAGGCCTGGCCCCACCGACCTTGCCCTCGAGGTCTGGCCTGGCCCCCAACACTTCTCTTTCCAGTTTTAATCGGCTTGTCATTACCTTCCAGGTCTGGCCCCCTGAACCTTTTCTTCCAGTCCTGGGCCTTTAGGCTTTGCATTCGAGGCCTGCCCCTCCAGCCTTTGCCTTCGAGGGCTGGCCCTCCATCCTGGCCTTCCAGGCTTCGCCAGGAATGCTTCGAAGTCCAGTTTTGGGCCCTCAGCATTTGACCTCCAGGCCTGCCCCACAGACCTTGCCCTCGTGGCCTGGCCCCAAACCCTCTTGTTCCAGTTTGATCCCCCTGACATTTGACTTCAGTGCCTGGTCCCTAACACCTCTCTTTCCAGTTCTGCCCCCACTTTTTGCCTTCCAGACCTGACCCAGAAACCTTCCCGTCCCAGGTTTGCCACCCCATCCTTTGCCTTCCAGGCCTGACACCGAACCCTTCGCATTCCAGGTTTGCCCCGCCAGACTTTCCCTTCCACGCCTGGCCCGAACCTTTCTCATTCCAGTTTTGGCCCCCAAGCATTTGCCTTTCAGGCCAGGCCCCAAAGCCTTCTTCTCCCAATTTGGGGCCCAAAGCCTTTGCCTTCTAGACCTTTCCCCTAACACTTCCTGCTCCAGTTTGCCGCCCCTTCCCCGCGCCCTAGCTTGCCACCCACGTCTGGCCTTGAACCCTGCTCTTTCCAGCTTTTAGCTCCCAGGTTTTGCCTTCCAGGTCTGGACCAGAACCCTTCTCATTCCAGTTTTGCCACCCTAGCCTTTGCCTTCTAGGCCTGGCCCTGAAGCCTTTGCGTTCCAGGTTTAGCCCCTGAAACTTCTCATTCCAGGTTTGGCCCCCCCAGCTTTTGTCTTCCAGGTGTGGCCCCTCAACCTTAGAATACCAGCCCTCGCCCCCCAGCCTTTGCCTTCCAGGCCTGTCACCGAACACTTTCACCAAAAACCTCTTGTTCCAGTTTGGGCTCCCTAGCCTTTGCTTTCCAGTCCGGGTCCCCGAGCCTTTGCCTTCCAGGCATGGCCCCGTACCATTCTCTTTCTAGTTTTGCCCCCCACCCCCACCCCAACCTTTGACTTTCAGGCCTGGCCCCAAACCCTTCTGTTTCCAGTTTTGGCCCCTGAGCCTTTGCCTTCCAGACCTGGCCCCAAACCCTACACATTCTATGCCTGGCACCCCAGCCTTTGGCTTCCAGCCCTTTCCCCGAACCCTTCTCGTTCTAATTTGTCTCCCCAACATTTGCCTTCCAGGCCTGCCCCTGAACTCTACTCTTTGCACTTTAACTCCTCAACCTTTGCCTTCCAGGCCTTGTTTTCGTTCCAGTTTTGCCACCGCCCGACCGCAGCCTTTACCTTCCAGGCCTGTGCCCAAATCCTTCTCGTTCCAGTTTTGTCCCCCAGCCTTTGACTTCCAGGCCTGGTCCCCCAACCATTTCAGTTTTGGCCCTTCAGGCCTTTGCCTTCCAAGCTTGGCCCGAATGCTTCACGGTCCAGTTTTCGCCCCTCAGCATTTGCCTTTCAGGCCTGGCGCCCCAGGCTTTGCCTGGGAGGTCTGGCCCGAACCCATCTGGTTCCAGTTTTAGACCCCCAACCTTTGTCATCTGGGACAAGTCCCGAACCCTCCTCCTGCCACTTTGGCGCTCAGCCTTTTCCTTCGAGGCATGGCCCCCCGGTCTTCGCCTTCCAGGCTTGTCCTCAAAGTCTTCTCCTTAAAATTTTGGTACCCCAGCCTTTGCCTTCGAGGCCTATCCCCAATACCATCCAATTCCAGTTTTGCCCCCCACAACCATTGCCTTCCAGGCCTGTCCCCGAACCCTTCTTGTTCCAAGCCTCGTCAACACCCAGTCTTCGCCTTCCAGGCCTGGTACCACTGCCTTTGCCTAACAGGCCTGGCCGCAAATCCTTCTCTTTCCAGTTTTGTCACCCCAAGCTTTGCTTGTCAGGCCTGGCCCAGAACACTTTTCATTCCAGTTTTGGCTCCACATGTTTTGCCTTCCTGGCCTTGCCCCGAACCCTTCTCTTAATAGTTTTGGCCCTAGATCCTGTATGTTCCAGGCCTGTCGCCAAACCATTCTCATTCCAGTTTTGTCCCCCCAACCTTTGCCTTCCTGGCCTGGCCCCCAGCGCTCCTCTTTCCAGTTTTAGTCGGCTTGCTTTGCCTTCCAGGTCTGGTCCCCTGGCCTTTGTCTTACATGCCTCGCCCTCCAGCCTTTGGCTTCGAGATCTGACTCTCCATCCTTTGCCTTCCAGGTTTGGCCAGGAATGCTTCGCGGTCCAGTTTTGGGCCCTCAGCATTTGCCTTCCAGGCCTGGCCCCAGAGCCTTTGTCCTTGAGGCCTGGCTCCAAACCCTCTTGTTGCAGTTTTGTCCCCCCAACCTTAGCATTGCAGACCTAGCCCCAAACCCTTCTTGTTCCAGTTTGAACCCCCCGGTCTTTGCTTTCAAGGCCTGGCCCCTAACACCTCTCATTCCAGTTCTGCCCCCCAAACTTTGACTGCCAGACCTGAACCAGAAACCTTTCCGTTCCAGGTTTGCCGCCCCAGACTTTGCCTTGCAGGCCTGACACCGAACCCTTCTCATTCCAGGTTTGCCGCGCCAGACTATCCCTTCCAGGCTTGGTCTGAACCCTTCTCATTCCAGGTTTGGCCCCCAAGCATTTGCCTTTCAGGCCAGGACCCAAAGCCTTTGTCCTCGAGGGCTGGCTCCAAACCCTCTTGTTCTAGTTTTGTCCCCCCAACCTTAGCATTGCAGGCCTAGCCCCAAACCCTTCTTTTTCCAGTTTGAGCCCCCCGGCCTTTGCCTTCAAGGCCTGGCCCCTGACACTTCTCGTTCCAGTTCTGCCCCCCAACCTTTGCCTTCCAGACCTGAACCAGAAACCTTACCGTTCCAGTTTTGCCACCCCAGACTTGCCTTGCAGGCCTGACACCGAACCCTTCACATTCCAGGTTTTCCGCGCCAGACTATCCCTTCCAGGCTTGGCCCGAACCCTTCTCATTCCAGTTTTGGCCCCCAAGCATTTGCCTTTCAGGCCAGGCCCCAAAGCCTCTTGTTCCAGTTTTGGCTCCAAATCCTTTGATTTCCAGGCCTGGCAACTAACCCTTCTTGCTCCAATTTTGCCCTCTCCCCCGCCGCCCAGCCTTTGCCCTCCAGGTCTGGCTGCGAACCCTTCTCTTTCCAGTTTTGGCCCCCAGAATTTGTCTTCCATGTCTGGAGCAGAACCCTTTTCATTCCAGTTTTGCCACCCTACCCTTGCCTCCTAGGCCTGGCCCTGAACCCTTTTCGTTCCAGATATATCCCCCAAAACTTTGCCTATCAGGCCTGGCCCTGAAAATGTTTCATTACAGTTTTGGCCTTCCAACCTTTGCCTTCCAGGCCTGGCCACACAGCCTTTGCCTTCCGGGCCTGGCCCCCCGTCGTTTGCATTCTAGGACTGTCCACCACCAGGTCTTTCCAGGTCTGGCCCCTATCCCTTCCTGTCCCAGTTATGGCCCCTTAGCCTTTGACTTCCAGGTCTGGTCCCCCAGGCTTTGCCTATCGGGCCTGGACCCGGAAACCTCTCATTCCAGTTTTGGCCTCCCAGCCTTTGTCTTCCAGGCCTATTCATGCAGGTTCTGCCTTCCAGGACTGGACCCCCAGCCAGGTCTTTCCAAGTATGGCTCCTATCCCTTCTCCTTCCAGTTAGGTACCCTCAGCCTTTGCCTTCAAGTCTGGCCATGAACTCTTGTTGTTCTAGTTTTAGCCACCCTGCTTTTGCCTTCCAAGCCTGGCCCCCCATAACCACTGCTTTCCACACCTGGCCCAGAACCCATCTTGCTCCAGTTTTGGTCCCCCAGCCTTTACATTCCTGGCCTGGCCCCGACCCCTTATCGTTCCAAGCCAGGGCCCCCAGCCTTTGCTTTCCAGGCCTGACTTCGAATCCTTCTCTTTCCAGCTTTGCCCCCATAGCCTTGAACTTCCAGGCTTGGCCCGAACCTTACTCTTTCCAGATTTAGCTTCCAAGATTTTGCCTTCCAGACCTGGCCCTTAACCCTCCAGGCCTGGCCCAGAGCACCTTTCATCCCAGTTTTGGCTCCACATGTTTTGCCTTCCAGGCCTTGCCCCGAACCCTTCTCTCAATAGTTTTGGCCCTAGATCCTGTATGTTCCAGGCCTGATCCCAAACCATTCTCCTTCCAGCTTTGTCCCCCCAGCCTTTGCCTTCCAGGCCTGGCCCCCAGCGCTCCTCTTTCCAGTTTTAGTCGGCTTGTCTTTGCCTTCCAGCTCTGGCCCCCTGGCCTTTGTCTTACATGCCTTGCCTTCTCTCTCAAGTTCTACCCCCGCTCCCCACCGACAAATCCATACCTTCAAAGCCTTACCCAGAAACCATCCGAATCCCGTTTTGACATTCCAGACTTTGCTTTCCAGGCCTGGCCCTCAGCCTTTGCCTACTAGGTCTGGCCCCCTGGCCTTTGTCTTCCAGGTCTGGCCCTCCAGCCTTTGCCTTCGAGGCCTGGCCCTCCATCCTTTGCCTTCCAGTCTTGGCCTGGAACGCTTCGCGGTCCAGTTTTGAGCCCTCAGCATTTGCCTTCCAGGCCTGGCCCCACAGCCTTTGCCCTCGAGGCCTGACCCACAAACCCACTTGTTACAGTTTTGGTCCACCAACCTTAGCCTTCCAGGCCTGGCTCCCAACCCTTTTTGTTCCAGTTTTAGCCTTCTAGGTCTGGCTCCTAGACATAGCTTTCCAGGCCTGACCCCAAAGTCTTCTCGAGCCAGTTTTGACCCAAAAAGCCATTGCCTTCCACGTGTGGCGCAGAAACTTTCTCTTTCCAGGTTTAGCCCTCCAGCCTTTGAATTCTAGACCTGGCCCTGAATCTTTTTGCTTCCACTTTTGACCCCCCAGGCTTTGCCTTCCAGTCCTGGCCATGCATCCTTAGCCTTCCAGGTCTGGTCACGCAGCTTTTGCCTTTCAGGCCTGGCCCTCCAGCCTTTGCCTTCTAGGACTGTGCTCCCGGCCAGGTTTTTCCAGGCCTGTCCTCGAATCCTTCTCTTGTCAGTTTTGGCCCTTTAAGCCTTTGCCTTCCAGGCTTGGCCCGAATCCTTCACGGTCTAGTTTGGGCCCCTCAATGTTTGCCTTTCAGGCCTTGCCCCAAAGGCTTTGCCTTCGAGGTCAGGCCCCAAACCCTTCTGATTCCAATTTTAGACCCCCAACCTTTGCTATCTGGGCCAAGCCCTGAACCATTCTCCTGCAACCTCTCGCCCTCAGCCTTTTCCTTTGAGGCCTGGCTCCCCGGCCTTGGCCTTCCAGGCTTGTCCCCATCGTCTTCTCCTTCCAATGCTGGCTCCCAGCCTTTGCCTTCCAGGTCTGGCCCCAAAACCATCCCATTCCAGTTTTGCCACCCCAAGCTTTGCCTTCCAGGCCTGTCCCCGAACCTTTCTTGTTCCAAGCCTTGCCCCCTCAGTATTTGCCTTCCAAGCCTGGTACCCCTGCCTTTGCCTTCCAGGCTTGTCCCCGAATCCATCTCTTTCAGGTTGGGCCACTCCAACCTTTGCTTGTCAGGCCTGGCGCAGAACACTCTTCATCCCAGTTTTGGCTCCACAACTTTTGCCTTCCAGGCCTTGTCCCGAACCATTCTCTTAATAGTTTTGGGCCTAGATCCTGTACCTTCCAGACCTATCCCCAAACCATTCTCATTCCAGGTTTGGCGCTCCAGGCTTTGCCTTACAGGCCTCTCCCCCAACCCTTCTCTTTCCAGTTTTAGTCGTCTTACTTTGCCTTCCAGGACTGGCCCCTTGGCCTTTGTCTTCTAGGCCTGGCCCTCCATCCTTTGCCTTCCAGTCTTGGCCAGGAATGCTTCGCGGTCCAGTTTTGGGCCCTCAGCATTTGCCTTTCAGGCCTGGCCACACAGCCTTCCTGGAGGCCTGGCCCCAAACCCTCTTCTTTCAATTTTGGCCCACCAACCTTAGACTTCCATGCCTTGCTCCCAACCCTTTTTTTCCAATTTTAGCCTCCTATGGCTGGCTCCTAGACATTGCTTTCCAGGCCTGACCCCTAAAGTCCTTTCGTTCCAGTTTTGACCCAAAAGCCTTTGCCTTCCACGTCTGGCCCAGAACCCTTCTCTTTCCAGGTTTGCCCCTCCAGCCTTTGCCTTCTAGGACTGTCCTCCCGGCCCGGTTTTTCCAGGCCTGTCCTCGAATCCTTCTCTTGTCAGTTTTGGACCTTCAGGCCTTTGCCTTCCAGGCTTGGCCCGAATGCTTCATGGTCCAGTTTTGGCCCCTCAGCGTTTTCCTTTCATGCCTGGCCTCCCAGGCTTTGCCTTCGAGGTCAGGCCCCGAGCCCCTCTGATTCCAATTTTAGACCCCCAGCCTTTGCCATCTGGGCCAACGCCGGAACCATTCTTCTGCAACCTTTGGCCCTGAGCTTTTTCCACTGAGGCCTGGCCCCGAGGCCTTGGCCTTCCAGGCTTATCCCCATAGTCTTCTCGTTCCAATGTTGCCCCCCCAGCCTTTACCTTCCAGGTCTGGCCTAAAACCATCCCATTCCGGTTTTGCCACCCCAAACTCTGCCTTGCAGGCCTGTCCCCGAACCCTTCTTGTTCCAAGCCTCGTCCCCACCCTGCCTTCGCCTTCCAGGCCTGGTACCCCTGCCTTTGCCTAACAGGCCTGGCCCCGAATCCTTCTCTTTCCAGTTTTGTCACCCCAAGCATTGCTTGTAAGGCCTGGCCCAGAACACTTTTCATCCCAGTTTTGGCTCCACATGTTTTGCCTTCCAGGCCTTGCCCCGAACCCTTCTCTTAATAGTTTTGGCACTAGATCCTATATCTTCCAGGCCTGTCCCCAAACCATTCTCATTCCAGTTTTATCCCCCCAGCCTTTGCCTTCCAGGCCTGGCCTCCAGCGCTTCTCTTTCCAGTTTTAGTCGGCTTGTCTTTGCCTTCCAGGTCTGGCCCCCTGGCCTTTGTCTTACATGCCTTGCCCTCCAGCCTTTGTCTTCGAGATCTGGCCCTCCATCCTTTTCCTTCCAGGTTTGGCCAGGAATGCTTCGCGGTCCAGTTTTGGGCCCTCAGCATTTGCCTTCCAGGCCTGGCCCCACAGCCTTTGTCCTCGAGGCCTGGCTCCAAACTCTCTTGTTCCAGTTTTGTCCCCCCAACCTTAGCATTGCAGGCCTAGCTCCAAACAAACCCTTCTTGTTCCAGTTTGAACCCCCCGGCCTCTGCTTTCAAGGCCTGGCCCCTAACACTTCTCATTCCAGTTCTGCCCCTCAACCTTTGCCTTCCAGACCTGAACCAGAAACCTTACCGTTCCAGTTTTGCCACCCCAGCTTGGCCCGAACCCTTCTCATTCCAGTTTTGGCCCCCAAGCATTTGCCTTTCAGGCCAGGCCCCAAAGCCTCTTGTTCCAGTTTTGACCCCAAATCCTTTGCTTGCCAGGCCTGGCCCTAACCCCTCTTGCTCCAATTTTGCCCTCCCCCTACCCCCTCGCCCAGCCTTTGCTCTCCAGGTCTGGCCACGAACCCTTCTCTTTCCAGTTTTGGCCCCTAGAATTTGTCTTCCATGTCTGGACCAGAACGCTTCTCATTCCAGTTTTGCCACCCTACCCTTTGCCTTCTAGGCCTGGCCCTGACCCCTTTTCGTTCCAGGTTTATCCCCCAAAACTTTGCCTATCAGGCCTGGTCCTGACAATGTTTCATTCTAGTTTTGGCCTCCCAACCTTTGCCTTCCAGGCCTGGCCACACAGCCTTTGCCTTGCAGGCCTGGCCCCCTGGCTTTTGCATTCTGGGATTGTCCCCCTCCATGTCTTTCCAGGTCTGGACCCCATCCCTTCCTGTCCCAGTTTTGGCCCCTTAGACCTTTGCCTTCCAGTTCTGGTCCCTCAGGCTTTGCCTATCGGGCTTGCAGGCGGCAACCTCTCCTTCCAGTTTTGACCTCCCAGTCTTTGTCTTCAAGGCCTATCCATGCAGGTTCTGCCTTCCAATACTGGCCCCCCAGCCAGTTCTTTCCAGGTCTGGCTCCTATCCCTTCTCATTCCAGTTTTGTACCCTCAGCCTTTGCCTTCAAGCTTGGACATGAACTCTTGTTGTTGTAGTTTTAGCCACCCTGCTTTTCCCTTCCAGGCCTGGCCTCCCAACCACTACTTTCCACATCTGGCCCAGAAGCCATCTTGTTCCAGTTTTGGTCCCCCAGCCTTTGCATTCCTGGCCTGGCCCCGACCCCTTATCGTTCCTAGCCAGGGCCCCCAGCCTTTGCTTTCCAGGCCTGACTTCAAATCCTTCTCTTTCCAGCTTTGCCCGCACAGCCTTGAACTTCGAGGCTTGGCCTGAACCTTACTCTTTCCAGATTTAGCTTCCAAGACTTTGCCTTCCAGACCTGGCCCTTAACCCTCCTCATTCCAGTTTTGCTCCCCACCAGTCCCCCTAGCTCCCCCAGCCTTTGCATTCCAGGCCTGGCCCTGAACCCTACTCTTTCCATTTTTGTCCCATAGCCTTTGCCTTACAGGCCTGGCCCCGAACCCTTTTTATCCAGTTTTGGCTCTCCAGCCTTTGACCTCCGGACCTGATCCCCCATCCTTTGCCTTGCAGGCCTGGCCCTGAATCCTTTTCTTTCCAGTTGTGGATCTCCAGCCATTGACTTCCAGACCTACCCCCTCTACCTTTGCCTTCCAGGCCTGGCCCAGAATCCTTCTTGTTCGAGGTTGGTCCTCCCATCCTTTGCCTTCCAAGCCTGGCCCAGAACCATTCTCTTAATAGTTTTGGCCTTAGACCTTTTGCTTTCCAGGCCTGGCCCCAAAACCTTCTTGTTCCAGGCACTTACCCCCCAGCTTTTGTGTTTCAGACCTGGCCTGGATCGGGAAGGGTTCAGGGCCAGGCCGGGAAGGCAAAGGCCGGGGGGCCCCAACCTAGAACGGGGAGGTTTCATGTGGCCAAGACCGGGAAGGCAAAGGCAGTTGGCGGAGGTGGGGGGGCAATATGGAATGAGAAGGGTTTGGTGTCAGGCATGGAAGGCAAAGGCGGAAGGCGCCCAACATGGAACGAGAAGTCTTCTGGGCCAAACCGGGAAGGCAAATGCTGGGCAAGGGGGGCAAACCTGGGACGAGAAGGATTTGGGGCCAGGCTGGGAAGGCAAAGGTGGGGGGTGGGGCAAACCTGCAACGTGAAGGCTTAGGGTCCAGGCCGGGAAAGCAAAGGCGGAGGAGGGGTGGGGCAACCTGGAACAAGACTACTTCAGGACCAAGCCTTGAAGGCAAAGGTGGGGGGGGGGGCAACCTGGAACGAGTTGCGGCAGGCGGGTTGCGGGGCCAGCTGGGAAAGCAAAGGTTGGAGGGGCCCAGCATGAAACGAGAAGGCTTCTGGGCCAAGCTGGGAAGGCAAATGTTGGGGGGCCAAACCTGGGACGAGAAGGTTTTGGGGTCAGGCCGGGAAGGCAATGGTCGGGGGGGTCCAACTTGGAAGGCAAAGGCGGGTAGGCCCAACCTGGAACGAGAAGTGTTCAGGGCCAAACCTGGAAGGCAAAGGCTGAGGGGGCCAAACCTGGAACGAGAAGGGTTCAGGGCCAGGCCTTCAAGTCTAAGGCTGTGGGGCCAGGTTGGGAAGTCAAAGGAGGAGGGACCCAAACTGGAACGAGAAGGGTTCAGGTCCAGACTTGGAAGGCCAAGTCAGGAGGGCCCAACCTGGAAAGCAAAGGTGGGGTGGCCCAACCTGGAAGACATATGTGCAGGGTCCGAACCTGAAATGAGAAGGGTTCAGTGACAGGCCTGGAAGGCAAAGGCAGGGACCCCCAACCTGGTACAAGAAGTGTTCGGGGCCAGGCTTGGTAGGCATAGGTTAGGCAAGATGGAAAATTTAGGTTAGGTGAAAGATTAAGCTAGGGAAAAGGATAGGCCAGGGGACAAAGTTAGGCCATGGGAAAAGTTTGTCAGGGAATAGGTTATGATAGGGGAACAGGTTAGCCTATCCGAAAGGTTAGGCCAGGGAAAAGGTAGCCTTCGGTTAAAGGTTAGGCTAGGTGTAAAGATTAGGTTAGGGAAAAAACCTAGGCTAGGGGAAAGGGATAGGCTAGTGTAAAAGGTTAGGCTAGGGGAAAAGATTAGGCTAGGGGAAAAGGTTAGGCCAGGGGAAACGGTTAGATGAGGGGAAAGGTTAGGCCTTGGGAAAAGGTTAGGTCAGGGGAAACTATATTCCAAGGGAAGCATTTGGCAAGGGGAAAAGACTATGCTACAGGAAAAGGTTAGGCTAGGGGAAATGGTTAGGCCAGGGGTAAAGGTTAGGCCAGGGGAAAAGGTTAGGCCAGGGGAAAAGGTGAGGCTGGGTTAAAGGGCGAGCTCAGGGAAAAGGATAGGCCAAGGTAACAGGTTAGGCTAGGCAATACCTTTAGGCTAGGGAACAGGTTAGGCTAGGGGAAAAGGTTAAGCCAGAGGTTAAGTTAAGGATATGGGAAAAGGTTAGGCTAGGGGAAAAGGTTAGGCTGGGGAAAAGGTTAGAATAGGGGAAATGTTAAGGCTAGGGGAAAGGGTTAGGCTATGAGAAAAGGCTAGGTTAGGGGAAAAGTTTAAGACAGCGAAAAGATTAGGCAAGTGGAAAATGTTACATGGGGCTAATGGTTAGGCCGGAGAAAAGATTAAGGTATGGGAAATGCTTAAGTTAGGGGAAAGGTTTAGGCCAGGGGAAAATGTAAGGCTAGGGGGAAAGGTTTGGCTAAGGGAAAGAATAAGCTAGGGGAAAGGTTAGGCTAGGGGATATTGTAAGTCTAGGAGTAAGGTTTAGGCTAGGGGAAAAGTTTAGACCAGGTGAAAAGGTTAGGCCAGGGAGAAGGTTTGAGCAGGGGAAAAGGTTAAGCTTGGATAAAGGTTAGGCTAGGGGTCAGGTTAGGCCATGGGAAAAGGTGAGGCCAGGGGAAGAGGTTAGGCTGGGGGAATTGGTTAGGCAAGAGCCTTAACTCTGCCCTCTCCTCCGCCAGGCAAAGCTTCTTCTCCTCCCTCATCTACACCCATGCCCGTCATCCCCGCCGATTGTTCCGGACCTTTAACTCTCTCCTTAGGCCCCCTGTTCCTCCCCCTCCCCCATCTCTCACCCCCAATGATCTGACCACCTATTTCCTCACGAAAATCAACACAATCAGATCTGAGCTCCCCAAAGTCACCCCTCCGCCTCTCCCCTCTCCCCCACCAACCCTCTCCCCTACTTTCCCATCCTTACCTGCAGTATCCTCAGAGGAGATCTCCTCCCTCCTCGCAAGTGCCACCCCCTCCACCTGCGCTTCGGACCCCATTCCCTCTCACCTTATTAAAACCATCGCCCCTGCCCTCCTCCCTTCCTTAACTTCTATTTTTAACCACTCAATCTCTAATGGCTCCTTCCCCGCTGCCTTCAAACATGCCCACGTCTCCCCCATCCTAAAAAAAACCCGCTCTTGACCCCACTTCCCCCTCTAGTTATCGCCCTATCTCCCTACTACCCTTCCTTTCCAAAATCCTAGAACGAGTCATCTACAATCGATGCTTAGAAGTCCTTAACTCCCATTCTCTCCTAGACCCCCTCCAATCTGGCTTCCGTCCCCTCCACTCTACCGAGACTGCTCTCTCTAAGGTCACCCATGACCTCCTTCTTGCCAAATCCAATGGCTCCTACTCCATTCTAATCCTCCTTGACCTCTCTGCTGCCTTTGACACTGTCGACCATCCCCTCCTCCTCCATACCTTATCTCACCTTGGCTTCACGGACTCCGTCCTCTCCTGGTTCTCCTCTTATCTCTCTGGCCGGTCATTCTCGGTCTCCTTCACTGGAGCCTCCTCCCCCTCCCATCCTTTAACTGTTGGAGTTCCTCAGGGGTCAGTTCTTGGCCCTCTTCTGTTCTCCATTTACACTCACTCCCTTGGTGAACTCATTCACTCTCACGGCTTTGACTACCATCTCTACGCAGATGACACACAGATCTACATCTCCGCCCCTGTCCTCTCCGCCTCCCTTCAGGCTCGCATCTCCTCCTGCCTCCGGGACGTCTCCACCTGGATGTCGTCCCGCCACCTAAAACTCAACATGAGCAAGACTGAACTCCTCATCTTCCCTCCCAAACCCGGTCCGCTCCCAGACTTCTCTATCACCGTGGATGGCACGACCATCCTTCCCGTCTCTCAGGCCCACAATCTCGGTGTCATCCTTGACTCGTCTCTCTCGTTCACCCCACACATCCTATCCGTTACCAAGACCTGCCGGTTTCACCTATACAATATCGCCAAGATCCGCCCTTTCCTCTCCACCCAAACGGCTACCTTACTGCTACAGGCTCTCGTTATATCCCGGCTACACTACTGTGTCAGCCTTCTCTCTGACCTCCCTTCCTCCTCTCTCGCCCCACTCCAGTCTATTCTTCACTCCGCTGCCCGGCTCATCTTCCTGCAGAAACGATCTGGGCATGTCACTCCCCTTCTTAAACAACTCCAGTGGTTGCCTATCAACCTCCGCACCAAACAAAAACTCCTCACTCTAGGCTTCAAGGCTCTCCATCACCTTGCCCCTTCCTACCTCTCCTCCCTTCTCTCTTTCTACCGCCCCCACCCCACCCTCTCTGCTCCTCTGCCGCCCACCTCCTCCGCTTCCCTCGGTCTCGCCTATTCCGCCGTCGACCCCTGGGCCACGTCCTCCCGCGGTCCTGGAACACACTCCCTCCTCACCTCCGCCAAACTGATTCTCTTTCCCTCTTCAAAACCCTACTTAAAACTCACCTCTACTCCCTCTACCACCCCCCCTTCACCTCTCCGCAGCTTAACCCTCTTTTCCCCCCATTTCTTTCTGCTCCTCCTCCTCTCCCTTCCCATTCTCTCAGCACTGTACTCGTCCACTCAACTGTATATATTTTCATTACCCTATTTATTTTGTTAATGAAATGTACATCGCCTCGATTCTATTTAGTTGCCATTGTTTTTACGAGATGTTCTTCCCCTTGACTCTATTTATTGCCATTGTTCTTGTCTGTCCATCTCCCCCGATTAGACTGTAAGCCCGTCAAAGGGCAGGGACCGTCTCTATCTGTTGCCGACTTGTTCATCTCAAGGGCTTAGTACAGTGCTCTGCACATAGTAAGCGCTCAATAAATACTATTGAATGAATGAATGAAGGGTAAATCGATAGGCTAGGAGAATAGGTTAGGCTACGGGAAAAGCTTAGGTGAGGGGAAAAGTTTAGGCTAGGGGAAAATTTTAGGTCAAGGTGAACTTTAGGCTAGCAGAAAATGTTGGGCTAGGTGAAGAGGTTAAGCTAGGGGAAAGAGTACACTAGGGGAAAGGTTAGGTGAGGGGAAAACGTTAAACTAGGTAACAAGATTAGGCAAGGGTGAAGCTTTAGGCTAGGGGACAAGGTTATGCCAGGAAGACGGTTAGGCCAGGGGAAAAGGTTACGGTAGGGGAAGAGGTTAGTCTAAGGAAAAACGTTAGGCCACTGGAATAGGTTAGCCTAGGGAAAAGGTTAACTTCAGGGAAAAGGTTAGGCTCAGGGAAAGGGTTAGGCTAAGGGAAAAGGTTTGGCCCGGGGAAAAGGTTAGGCCTGGGAAAAGGTTAGGGCAGGGGAAAGAATAGGCCAGGGAGAAGGTTATGCGGGAAGAAGTTTAGAATAGCAGAAAATAACGACTAGGTGAAAAAAGATTAGGCTACGGGAAATGGTTAGGTTAGGGGAAACAGGCTAAGGGAAAAGATTAGGATTGGGGAAAAGGTTAGGCCCGGAGAAAAGGTTAGGCCTAAGAAAAGGTTAAGGCAGGGGAAAGCAGAGGCCAGGGAGAAGGTTTTGCCAGGGAGAAGTTTAGGATAGCGGAAAAGGATAGGCTAGGCGAAATGTTTAGGCAATGGGAAATGGTTAGACTAGGGGAAACTGTTAGGCTTAGCGAAAAAGTTAAGCCAAGGGAAAAGGTTTGGCCTAGGGAAAAGGTTAGGTCTAGGGAAAAGGTTAGGCCTAGGGACGTTTAACGTAGGGGAAAAGTTTAGGGTAGGGGAAAAGCTTAGGCTAAGGGAAAAGCTTAGGTCATGGGAAAAGGTTAGGCCTTGGGATAAGGTTAGGCCTTGGGAAAAGGTTAGGTCAGGGGAAAGTATAGGCCAAGGGAAATGTTTGGCAAGGGGATAAGGTTAGGGTACGGGAAAAGGTTAGGCTACTGGAAAAGGTTACGCCAGGGGAAATTGTTAGCCTAGGGGAAAAGGTTAGGGTAGAGGAAAAATTAGGGCTAGGGGAAAGGTTAGGCAAGGTGTAAATTTTAGGTTAGGAGAAAAGCTTAGGCTAGGAGAAAGTTCAGCTGGTGGTAAAGGTTAGGCCAGATGAAAACGTTAGGCTAGGGGAAAGGTTTAGGCTACCGGAAAACGTTATGCCAAGTAAAAAGTTCAGGCCAGAGGAAATGTTTAGGTGGGGGAAAGTTTAGGCAAGGGGAAATGTTTAGGCTTGTGGAAATGTTTAGGCTTAGAGAAAGGTTAAACTAGGGGAAAATGTTAGGCTAAGTGGAAAGGTTAAGCCAGGGAAAAGGTTAAGCCAGGGAGAAGGTTAAGCCAGGAAGAAGGTTAGGCTAATGGCAAAGGTTAGGTTAGGGGAAAAGGTAAGCCTATGGGAAATGGTTAGGCATGGGGAACAGGTTAGGCTAGGGGAAAAGGTTTGGCTAGGGGAAAGAATAGGCTAGAGAAATGGATAGGCTAGGGAATAACGTAAGGCTAGGGGTAAAGTTTAGGTTAGGGAAAAAGGTGAGACTAGGTGAAAATGGTAGGCTAGGGAAGAAGGTTAGGCCAGGGGGAAAGGTTTGACCAGGGGAAAAGGTTAAGCTTGGATAAAAGTAAAGCTGGGGTCGTTAGGCTATGGGAAAAGGTGAGACCAGGGGAAGAGAGTAGATCGGGGAAGAAGTTAGGCTGGTGGAATTGGTTAGGCTAGGGGAATAGGTTAGGCCAGGGAAAAAGTTAGGCCAGGGGAAAAGTTTAGGCTAGGGGAAAGGGTTAGACTAAGGGTAGTTAGGCGTGATGAAAATATTAAGCCTGAGAAAAGGTTAGGGCAGGGGAAAGGATAAGCCAGGGAGAAGTTTGTGCCAGGGAGAAGTTCAGGTTAATGGAAAAGGATAGGCTAGGTGAAAAGGTTAGGCTATGGGAAATGGTTAAGTTAGGGGAAACAGGCTAAGGGAAAAGGTTAGGCCAGGGGAAAAGGTTAGAGCAGGGAAAAGGTTAGGCCTAGGGGAAAGGTTTGAGGTAGGGGAAAAGTTTGGGGAGGGGAAAAGGTTAGGCTAAGGAAAATGTAGCTCATGGGAAAAGGTTGGGCCTTGGGAAAAGGTTAGGTAAGCGATAAAGATGAAGATCTAGCCCTTGCCAGATGAAAAGTTTAGGCTGAGATAAACGTTATGCCAAGTAAAAAGTTTAGGCCTCGGTAAATGTTTAGGCTAGGACTTGGGAAATGGTTGGTTCAGAGTAAAGTATAGGCCAAGGGAAATGTTTGGCAAGGGGTAAAGGTTAGGCTATGGGAAAAGGTTAGGGTAGGGGAAATGGTTAGCCTAGAGGAAAAGGTCAGGTTAGGGGAAAATTTAGAGGTAGGGGTAAAGTTTAGGCTAGGGGAAAAGTTGGGCAAGGGGAAAGGTTAGGCTAGGTATAAATGTTAGGTTAGGAGAAAAGCTTTGGCTAGGAGAAAGAGTTCAGGCTGGGGGAAAGGTTTAATCCAGGGCAAAAGGTTAGGCCAGGTGAAAAGGTTACACTAGGGGAAAGGTTTGGCTAGGGGAAAAGGTTAAGATGGAAAAAGGATTAGGCAAGGGGAAAATTTTACATGAGGGGAAAAGATTAGGCTATGGGAAATGGTTAAGTTAGGGGAAAAGACTAGGCCAAGGGAAAAGCCTAGGCCAAGGGAAAGGGTTAGGTTAGGGGAATTGTTTACTCCAGGGGAAAATGTTAGGCAGGGGAATAGGTTAGACTGGGGAATAGCTTAGGTCAGGGGAAAAGGTTGGCAAGAGAAAAGGTTTGGCATGGGGAAAAGGTTAGGCTGGAGAAAAGACTAGGCTTTGGGAAAAGATTAGGCTGGGAAAAAAGATTAGGCCAAGGGAAACGTTTAGGCCAAGGGAAAGGGTTAGGCTAGGGGAAATGCTTAGGCCAGGGGAAAAGGTTAGGTGGGGGAATAGGTTAGGCCAAGGGAAAAGGTTAGGAGAGGGAACAGGGTTAGGCTAGGGGGCAAGGTTAGGTTATGGGAAAGGTTAGGCTAAAGGAAACCATTGGGCTAGGGAAAATGGTTAGGCTAGGGGAGGGCTGGGGGAAAGGCTAGATTATGGGAAATGCTTAGGTTTGGGGAAAAACTTAGGATAGGGGAAAAGTCTAGGATTGGAGAAAATGTTTGGCTAGGGGAAAAGGTTAGGTTAATGGAAAAGGTTAGGCTAGGTGAAGAGGTAAGGCTATGGCAAATTGTTAGGCTAGGGAAAAAGGTTAAACTAAGGGACTAAGTTAGGCCTGGGGAAAAGGGTAGACCAGGGAAAATGGTTGGCTAGGAGAAAAGATTAGGATAGGGGAAAAGTTTAGGCTAGGGGAAAAGTTTAGACTAGGTGTAAAGGTAAATTTAGGGGAATGGGTTTAAAATATGGGAAATGTTTAGGTTAGGGGAAAAGGTTAGGCTAGGGGAAAAGGTTAGGATGGGGAAAAGGTTAGGTTAAGTCAAAAAGGTTAAGCTAGGGGAAAAGTTTAGGTTTGATGAACAGGTTAGGCCAGGAGAAAGGTTAGGCAAGGGAAAAGAATAGGCCAAGGGAAAAGGTAGGCTAGGGGAAAAAATAGGCCAGGGGAAATATTGGGCTGGGGGGAGGTTAGGTTACGGGAAAATATTAGGCTAGGGGAAAAGGTTAAGTTACTGGAAAAGTTTATGGCTGGGGAAAAGGTTAGGCTAGGGAAAAAGATTAGGTTAGGGGAAAAGGTTAGGTCAGGGAAAAAGGACAGGCCTAGGGTAAAAGTTAGTCTAGGGGAAAAGGATAGGTTAGGGGAAATGGTTAGGTTAGGGGAAAAGGTTAGGATTGGGGAAAATGTTTGGTCAGGGGAAAAGGTTAGGTCAGGGGAAAAGGATACGTCAAGGGAAAAGGTTACATCAGAGGAAAAGGTTAGATCAGGGGAAAAGGTTAGCCCAGGGGAAAAGCTTAGGCCAGGGGAAAACTTTAAGTCAGGGAAAAATTTAAGCTGGTGGAAGAGGTTAGGCTAGGGGAAAGTTAAGTGAGGGGAAAGGTTAGGCTGCGGGAAAAGGTCCAGCTCGGGATGAAAGTTAGTTTAAGGGAAAAGGTTAGGCTAGGAGAAATGTTTAGGCTATGGGAAGTGGCTGGGTTAGGGGAAAGTTTAGCCTAGGGGAAAAGGCTTGACTAGGGGAAACTGTTAGGCTAAGGGACATAGTTAAGCCATGAGGAAAGGTTAGCCAATGTAAAATTTAGGTCAGGGTAAAGGTTAGCCTGGTGGAAAAGGTTAGGCTAGGGGAAAGGTTAGGCTACAGGAAAAGGTTTGGCTAAGTGTAAAGGTTAGGCTAGGGGAAAAATTTAGGCCGGGGCAAAGGTTAAGCAAGGGGAAAAGGTTAGGTTAGTCGAAAAGATTAAGCTAGGGGAAAAGTTTAGGTTTGGTGAACAGGTTAGGCCAGGGGAATTGTTTACATTAGTTGAAAAGGTTAGGCCAGGGGAAAGGGTTAAGCTATTGGAAAAGGCTAGGTGAGGAGAAAAAGTTAAGTGTGGGGAAAAGGTTAGGCAATGGGGAAAGCTTAGGGGGAAAGCATCTCTAGCAAGAAGGTCATGTGTTTTGGTCCCAGCCCTGCCCTTTATCTCTATGTAACCCTGGGCACTTCACTTCTCTGTGCCTCAGTTACCTCATCTGTAAAATGAGGATTAACTGTGAGCCTCATGTGGGACAACCTAATTACTCTGTATCTCCCCCAGCGCTTAGAACAGTGCTCTGCACATAGTAAGCGCTTAACAAATACCAACATTATAACATTATTATTATTTACCCTTTCAACCAACCGATGCACTTAGACACACCCACCAAGCACTGAATTATACACCCCACAACAATTGGTATATATCCTTCATACTTAGATCCTTACCTTACCTGTATTGTATCAATTGGTTTCTGCCCATTCAACTGATGCTGGACCTATAAAATTGAAAGGGAACTCTGGGAGACAAGCATATGTTGAAGGTCTAAGGGAAGGAGAGCAGAAAAGTGGGGACAGGTTTGTTTAGGTGGTGAGTCAGGGCTGCAGAGAACATGTCTGCTAATTCTGTTGCACTGTTGTACTGCACTCTCCTAACCAGGTAGTACAGTGCCCTACACATAGTAAGCACTCAGTAAATACAGCTCTACACATTGTAAACACTCAGTAAACACCACTGATTAATTGCAGGAAGGAAGTGTCTCTTGGAATTTCCACAGCCACAGAGAAAGGCTGGAGAACAAAGAGGCAGTTGGAGTGGCCAAGAAGCTCTCTGAATTGGAGTGTTAGGCCCTTCACCCCACTACCCACTTCCCTCACAGGCACGAATAAAGTCAGGAAAGGGGAAAGATTATATCTACACATAGCCTGCCAAGAACAACTTTGAGGAAATTACCTGTCCCAGAAAAGCCCCGAGTAAGCAAACCAGAGAGCAGATTCAAATTTACCTCAAACTTCACACCTCCTTCAACCACAAAATATTCCTCTTATCCTACTAAATTCCACAGGCCCTCACCTTAAAACCAAAACTCCCAACTCCAAATAACCTCAGGCTCTGGAGGCTTGTATGGGGCTTGGCCTGGCCTGACTTCAGTAATCCACTTGATGGGAAGCAGCTGGGTTAGAGATTAGGTGTCCCAGGAGGAAGTCCTAACAGCTTCATTGGAAGAGGGGATGGCTTTGGGAAAGATAGCGTAGGATGGGATAGGGGATAAGAGATGGGATTGGAGTGAATCTCTAGCATGAAAGGATTTGTACAGGGAAACACAAATTCCAAACAGCTCTCCAAGTGGTCTCATCTCTGGCCTGACCCCCACCCCACCTTTCTTTCCTGTCTGAGTTCCTTCCTCACAGCCCCCACATCTGACCTGCTGACACTGGACCTTAGAAATGGTCAAAGCAGGCTAGCCCTATAAAGCAGAAAAACCATCACTCTCCACACCTTCAGAGCCCTCCTAAAATCACATCTTCTCCACTAAATCTTCCCCAACTAAGCCCCCATTTCTGCTATTTGACACAGAATGGAGTGCAAAAAGAGGAAAAGAGTTGATTTTTTTTTTTAATTTTGGGCATATGTGTTGTGTTTCAATGTTTCTTTGTCCCTAACATGTCTGTCTCTAGTCTTTCTCAGAGCGGGAGAAGGAGGCATAGAAGATGACAGACCACCTGATTTTTTTGAGGGGGTTGGGAGGCAAACACTGTTTCTATGTTTGAGCCAAAAGGATAGACTCATGCTCCCCTTCTCCCCCACATCCACCTCCTGCTCCCTCCAAAACACAGGACTCACTGCAGAGCTCTCCTCTGGGTAGGAGGCAGTATAGCTTGAGTCTAATGGAAGCAAAATGTCACTGCCCCTTCTCCACCAGTCCTGACTGAAACACATCTGGAGTTGTGGAACCTGACTTTAAGAGACACATGTGGATTAGTGAGGTGCCAGGTTCCCTCACCCTGCACTTTGTCCTGCCCTCTGCTTCTGCGGCCAAACCCTTCAGTCTGCCACAGACTGTCTCATAGCTGGAGGAGGGGTAGGAGATTGCAGACAACATAGATTTCTTTAGCAGACACCATTTTCCCTCTCCTCCACCAAACATTGAACCTATCATCTGGAGAGGTGAGGCATATAGGCAGACCACCTCACTAAGATGACTGCAACAATCTGCCCTTATTTATTTATTTATTTATTTATTTATTTATTTATTTATTTATTTATTTATTTATTTATTTATTTAATCCATTTGTTTATGTGTTTAATTATTTAAACATTAATATCGCCCTCCCACTCTAGACTGTAAACTTGTTATAGGCAGGGAATATGTCTGTCCTTTGGGTGCTCTACCAAACGCTTAGTATGGTGCTCTGTACACATGATGCACTCCATCAATCCAATTGATTGACTGAAGGTGCAGAAGTGCATGCACACTGGATAGAATTCAGTTTCTGGTACGGTACCTGCCTTCTATCCTCCCAGCCCACACCGCTACGAATTCAATTTCAGGCAGGAATCTGCACAACTCTGCTTCTCAAATAGAAATAGGGGAGACACCCTCATCTCCTCCTGATATTAGAAATCACAAACTTCGACAAAGAGCCCAAAAGGCTGTGTAGTGACCCTGCAAACAGGACTGTAGTCCCAGAGAGGCTTGACCCATCTATGGAATTAGGAGCTCTGGGTCTTCCCAGTCCCAGGCAAATCAGACAGAACTAGCTTCCTGCACAGAGCCCACGCCCCTGTTCTCCCATGAGTGTCTTCCACCTCATCACTCTTCTTCCCCCCATTATTCACACACACATTCACCCCACACAGCCCCCCCCTTCTCTTGGGGTAGTAGTGCAATCCATTCAGTAAGAGGGAAAATCTGGGACCACGGACTTGGGAGTCAGAGGTTGTGGGTTCTAATCCCGACTCCACCACCTGTCAGCTGTGTGACATTAGACAAGTCACTTAATTTCTCTGTGCCTCAGTTACCTCATCTGTGAAATGGGGATTAAGACTGTAAGCCCGACATGGAACAACCCGATTACCTGTACCTATCCCAGAATTTAGAACAGTGCTTGGCACATAGTAAGTGCTTAACATATACCATCATTATTATCTCCCAAGCAGTGTGGCCTAGTGGAAAGAGCACAGGCTTGGGAGTCAGAGGATGTGGGTTCTAATCCCATCTCTGCCACCTGTCTGCTGTGTGACCTTGGGCAAGTCACTTAACTTCTCTGTGACTCAGTTGCCTCATCTGTAAAATGGGGATTAAGACTGTGAGCCCCACGTGGGACAACCTGATTATCTTGCATCTATCCCAGTGCTTGGCTCATAGTAAGCACTTAACAAATACCTTAATTATTATTATTATTAAGTGGACTACTATATCCTGCAGCTCAAAACCCTTACTTTACCCCATCTTCATATTCCCTAGTCCGTTAGTCATTCTCCAGGGACTGGATGCCCAGAACAATGAAAGATAGAACCGAATTCAGTCCCTGCACTTCTGCTGTAGAACTGAAGTCCACAAGGCTCTGATCCTCAAAGAGAAACAGAGGTGACATGTTAACGCCTCCCTGTCCTACTCCTGACACTAGACTTCTCCCTGCCCCCACCCCCAGGAAGTCACCACTGTCTAGGCCACAAACGCCTCTTCTCTGGGCCTGAAGCTATGCAAGATGAGTCTGCAGACAGGACTGAGGGCAATGGGAGGTTTGATCCACCTAGAGAATTAACGGCCCCAGGCCTTCTCCGTTCCACAATCGGGTCAAAAAGAACCAGTTCCCTGCACAGAGTCCCAGTTCCCATTTCCAGTACCAGCCTTTGTGCTGGAGGTGGCAGCCCCCCGCCTCTCTCTCTTCTCCTCCTCCAGAGATGAACTTGGAAGCATGGAAATTCAAACACAAGCATATTCAACCAGCCACAAACAACACCCTCCCTTCGAGGTGCCAACACAGTTCCTGACTCCATCTCTCCACGAGGATTAGACTTGGGAAATGCATTGTGGTGAACACGGAGGGGTCTCCAATTTGATAATCGTGTGCACACTTTTGGACAGGGGTGTGCAGGGCTCCAGATATGCTCAGTTGGTCAAGCCAAAGCCAGCTCCCTGAACCGAGCCCCAGTTCATGAGTCCAGACCGGCTTTCTTGCTGACTGTGGCAGCCCCCTCCTCATTACTCTCCCTGAAACTAACCCCATCTTTCATGCATGCAAGCACACACACACACACTCCTTTGAGTTACAGAGCTCCATCTTTCAATGGTGGGATGCATTTGGGAATTGATGTGACTGCCCAGGTGCAGGGGGATAAACCTCAAGGGTGAAGAGTTGTGATGAGCTGCAACTGCAGAAGGAGCAGTAGCCTGTAGGATTATCCCCTTGGTCATCCAGCCCCAACCTGCAGAGTTCTGGAGGAGATCTGAGGGCTTTCCTTCTTCCAGGGTTTAGAGCTGACTGGGCCCAGAATCAGGAGTCTTGGAACTCACCATATAAGTCTCCCCTGAAGAGGGGGAAGAGAATCCTCAGTCTCATGGGAGAGAGGAAACACTGGAACCATCCACCCAGCTAATTAATTAAGCCAGCTAATTTCCCCCTGCACTGCACTTAGCAGGTCATTGGGTATTTCAATTCTGCTGCTTTGGACGCTTCTGCTGTTAGGAGCTGAGTTAGGAAACGTCAATTTTCTAAAGTCAAACAGGCCCTGACTCTGCAGCATACAAGCCATGAACATCAGGAAAAGTCCATTGGCATCAGGTTCATGAAGCAGGCGACCAGGTGATGATGCCAAAGACTCTTCCGGTGAATTAATCAGTGATGAGCTCCACTCAGGGAGTCCAACAGACACGCAATTCCCCCAGGCTTTAACCACTTGATCAATCAAATGGATGGAATTTATTGGGTGCGTACTGTGTGCAGAGCAGTTGGACTAAGAGCTTGGGAGAGGACAATAGAATAGAGTCAGTAGACATGTTCCCTGCCCACAATGAGCTTGCAGCTTAGAGGGAAGGTCTAGAGTGAATCAGCAGTACTTATTGAGGGGTTACTGCAGGCTGAGCACCAAACTGAGTGCAAGGGAGAGAACAATACAGTAGAGTTGGTAGACAGGTTCCCTGCCCACAGTGAGATTACCCAGATGTTTGTAGCAGAATAGAGGATGAGACGTGATTTGGAAGTTCTCTTCAGTGAGGAGTAACACTCTAATTCCACCTTTCTGAATGCTCCTTTTGTTCCAGTGGTATTTGTTAAGCCCCTTATTTTGTGCCTGGCACTGTTTTAAGTGCTGGGGCAGATATGAGCTGATCAAATTGGAAAAAGTCCATGTCCCACATGGGGCTCACAGTCTTAATCCCTATTTCCTTAGTCCTTAGTCCTTAATCCCTAGAGAAGCAGCGTGGCTCAGTGGAAAGAGCACAGGCTTTGGAGTCAGAGATCATGAGTTCGAATTCTAGCTCTGCCACTTGTCAGCTGTGTGACTGTGGGCAAGTCACTTAACTTCTCTGTGCCTCAGTTACCTCATCTGTAAAATGGGGATTAAGACTGTGAGCCCCACGTGGGACAACCTGATTCCCCTGTGTCTACCCCAGCGCTTAGAACAGTGCTCTGCACATAGTAAGCGCTTAACAAATACCAACATGTTTTTTTTTTTATTATAAGCTCGTTGAGGGCAGGGAATACAGGACTGGATTAACCAGTATCCACCCCAGCTTTTAGTTCTGTAGTTGTAATGGTATTTATTAAGTGCCTACCATGTACCATGCACTGTTTTAAGCACGGAAGTAGATACAAGCTAATCAGGTTGTATACAGTCCATGTCCCACGTGGAGCTGACAGTCCTTATGCCTATTTTACAAATGAGGTGATCGAGGTAGAGGGAAGTGAAGGGACATGCTCAAGGTCACACAGCAAACAAGCGGCAGAGCTGGGATCGGAAGCCGGGTCCTTCTGATCCCCGGGCCCAGACTCTCTCCATTAGGCCACACTGGTTAGCACTTAAACGCCATTATAATAACAATAATGACATGGCTTCAGATATCACGTCAGTACGAATGACTCCCAAATCCATCTCTCCAACCATCTGCCGCTTGAGAGTGGGAAAAGCTTTTTCATTCCGAACAGTATCTTCAAGTCATCAATTGTGATTCCATTCTATTATTATCCCCTCTCTATAATTTATATTAATGTCTGTCTCCCCATCTAGACTGTAAACTCGTTGTGAGAGGGGACCCTGTTTTCCAACTAAGATGTACTGGACTCCCTCAAGTGCTTCGTACAGTGCTCTGCACACAGTAAGTCCTCGATACCTTTGATTGATTATGAGTTTATCGTGATTTTATAACAAGTATAACGCTTCCACAAAGATTTGGATAGACTCTCTGCAGCATCCAGAAATACCAGCATCCAAAAAAGTGACTATAATAGGGATATTTTGCCATTCAAAATTGGAAAAAATAAAAGTAATCAGAAGTCATGGTATTAGCTCCACATGGGACGGGGCCTGTGTCCAATTCGATTTGCTTACTTCCACCCCACCTCCTGGTACAGTGCCAAGCACATAGTAAATGATTAACTAATGCCCTTATTATTAATAATGAAAAGAATAATAATAATGAGATGGTAATTCAGTACCGCTTCCCCCTTCTTTTTATACTGTGAGTTCCATGTGGGACAGGGTCTGATCCTGACCTGATAATCTTGAATCTACCCAGGGCTTGGTACAGTGCTGGGCACATAGTAGGCATTTAACTAATGCCACCACAATTATTATTATGCAGGTGGTGATGGGAGCCAGCTCGTTTCTCAACAGATTTTTGTCCTCTCTCTCTTTCCGCTGTCTTGTTAACTAGAGGAGTGTGGTTTGGCTCCACAGACTGGACCTGGCCAAAGAGGTCACATGGGAGATTGGGTTCATTTTTCTACAGAAATGTTCTGGACTCGTCACCCCCATCCTCAAAAATCTTCAGTGGTTGCCTATCCATCTCCGCATCAAACAAAACCACCTCACTATTGACTTCAAAGTTCTCCAACACCTTGACCCTTCCTACCTCACCTCTCTTCTCTCCTTCTAAATCCCAGCCCACACACTCCGCTCCTCTGTTGTTAACCTTCTCACTGTGTCTCCATCTCCCCTGTCTCACCACTGATCCCCTGGCCCACGTCCTACCTCCCGCTCAGAACACTTTAATATTACCGATTGATTCACTTCATTGATTTGGGCCTCCCTCTTCAAATCGGCCAATCTCTCTTTCTCCCTTCAAAGCCCTACTGAAGGTGCACTTCCTCCAAGAGGCCTTCCCAGGCTAAACCCCACTTTTCCTCAGCTCCCACTCCCTTCTATCTCACCATGACTGGAGCAACTTTGCTCTTTCTCCCCTCTCCCTGCCCCTCAGCCCTTATGAATATATCTATAATTTTATTTATATATATATTGATGTCTACTTACTGGTATTGATGTTTGCCCCTCACCGCCCTAACACAAGCACACACACACACACTCACGGTGAGCCTATGGTGGGAAGGAATTGTCTCTCTTTACTGCTATATTATACCTCCCAAGCACTTAGTAAAGTGCTCTGTTCACAGTAAGCGCTCAATAAAAATTGATGAATGAAATTTGCAGACCAATTTACCAGGCGATTGGGAGAGTTTAGCGGATCTGGTAGACAAGATCCCTGCCTTCGAATATCTTACATGTTAGTGGGGGAGGCAGACAGTAAAGAAAATTACAGGTAAGCAGGATTTCTGGGACACAAATGCATTTGTGTGTGAGCAAGCATCCACACACATGTGCTCTTGAATGCTATCTCTGCATGGGTGTGTAGTTCTGTATTTTGGGTTGTCTGTTTTGGGGTGCTTGACTATGCATATCCTCACTTGTGGTGTCTCCGTTCCCTGTGTGTGTGAATGCCTGGTGAAAATTCCCTGTCATGGGCCGGGGAATCAGGTCAAGGGTCCTAATCCTAACTCTAACCCTTGGCTGCTCTGTGGCTTTGGGCAAGTCACTTCACTGTGTCTTTTCTCACCTGTAAAATGGCAATTAGGACAGAGAGCCCCATCTGGGACGGGGACTGTGTCCAACCTGAATTGCTTGTGTTCCACCCCGCCCCCCCACCACCACCACTTGGTATAGTGTGGGCACTTAAATACCACAATTAATCCCAACTCTGCCTTTTGTCTACTGTGTGATCTTGGGCAGATGACAACTTCTTTGGGCCTCAGTTGTCTCATCTGTAAAGTGGAGATGGAGACTGGGTGCCCTGTATGGGACAAGGACTGTCTCCAATCCTAATGGCTGTGTCTTTAACCAAGCTCTTGCTGCAGTGCCTGACATGCTAACCGCTTAACAAATACCAGTTATTATTATTACTATTGTTATTAAAAACCGAGGTAGTAGACACATTCCTGTCCACAAGGAGTTTACAGCCTGGAGGGAGATGGACATGAATATAAATAAAGGATGGACATCCTGGCACTTAAGCCCTTAATACTACAATTATTGTGCTTATTATTATAAGAAAAGGGGGAGGGGAAGCAGAGACCCAGAAAGAATGAGGCATACCACTAAGTCACACAGCAAGTCACTAAAGTCACTTGGATATGACGGATTGATTTTCTAGACTTACTGGGTAGTGGAATCTGGGACAACCTCCAATCTGAGCCCCTCCCCACCTCCAACCCATTCTACCCCCTCCATGTCTCTTAGGCCTAGAGGGTCCTGCCTTCCGCCTTAGCCCCGCCCATGAAAGTACATAGGAGCAGGGAGAAATCTGTGACCCTCCAGGCCATGGGAGCCACATTCCTCTAGAGACCCTGAGCCTGGGTAGGGGGAGAGGGAAGGGGAAAAGAGGGTGTCATCACTCGCCAAACATGCAAGGCAAAGGCTGGGGGACCCAAACTGGAAAGAAAAAGATTTAGGGCCAAACATGCAAGCCAAGATTGGTGGGAGGCAAACCTACAAGGAAAAGACTGTGGGGCCCAAACTGGAACCAAAAGATTTTGGGACCAAACCTATAAGCCAAGCACTGTGGGGCCCAAAGTGGAACCCAAAGCGTTCAGGACCAAAGCTGCAAGGCAAAGAATGGCAGGGGGACCTGCAAGGCAAAGGCTGTGGGGTCCAAACCTGAACAAAATGTGTTCTGGGCCAAACCTGCAAGGCAAAAACTAGGATGCCCAAACTGGAAGCAAAAGTATTTGTGGACAAACCTGCAAGACAAAGACTGTAAGACATAAACTAGAACCAAAAGAGTTCGTGACCAAACCTGCAAGGCAAAGGCTGCGGGACCCAAACAGAAACCAAAAGGTTTCGGGGCCAAACCTGCAAGGCAAAGGCTGTGGGGCCCACCCTTAAACAAAAGGGTTCAGATCCAAATCTGCAATGCAAAGGCTGCGAGGCCCAAACCTGAACGAAAAGGGTTCAGGGACAAACCTTCAAGGCAAACTCTGGAGGGGCGAAACTGGAACAAAAAGGGGTCAGAGCCAAACCTACAAGGCAAAAGCTGTGGAGCCCAAACTGAAATGAAAAGAGTTCTGGGCCGTTAGCTGCAAAACAAAGGCTGCAGGGCCCAAACCTGAACTAAAAGTGTTCCGGGACAAACCTGCAAGGCAATCTCTGGGGGGACCAAACTGGAACAAAAAGGGTTGGGAGATAAACTTGCAAGTTAAAGGCTTTGGGGCCCAATCCTGAAGGAAAAGCGTTCAGGGCCAAACCTGCAAGGCAAAGACTGTGTGCCCAAACAGAAAACAAATGGGTTTGGAGCCCAACCTGGAAGGCAAAAGCTGCAGAGACTAAACTGGAAACTAAAGCTTTCGGGTCCAAACCTGCAAGGCAAAGGCTGAGGAGCCCAAACCTCAAAGAAAAGGATTTGGGGCCAAACTTACAAGGCAAGGTTGGGGGGATAAACAGGCAAGGCAAAGGCTGTGGGGCCCAAACTGTAACCAAAAGTGTTCCAGTCTAAACTAAATTTTCCCTTGAATAAACTTTTCCCCTGGCCTAACCTTTTCCCTTAGCCTAACCTTTTCCCCTACCCTAACCTTTTCCCCTAGCCTAAACCTTTCCCTTAATCTAACCACTTTCCATAGCCTAAACCTTTTCCCTTAAACTAACCTTTACAGCTAGCCTAACCTTTTCCCATAGCCTAACCTTTCCCCTCGGCTAACCTTTTCCCCTGCCTAATCTTTTCCCCTCACCTAACCTTTTCCCCTAGCCTAACATTTTCCCCTAGTCTAACCTTTTTTCCTAGTGCAACCTTTTTCCCTGGCCTCCTCTTTTCCCCAGACCTAACTTTTTCCCTTAGCTAAACCTTTTCCCCTAGTCTAACAATTTGCCATAGCCTTACCTCTTCACCTAGACTAACCTTTACTGTTAGCCTAAACTTCTCCCTTGCCTAACCTCCCTGGCTTAACCTTTTCCCCTATCCTAACCTTTTCCCTTAGCCTAACCTTTTCCCCTAGCCATTTTCCCCAGGGCTAAACTTTTCCCCAGACATAACATTTTCCCCAAACGCAAGCATTTCCCATAACCTAGCCTTTTCCCTTAGCCTAACCTTTTCTCCTTGACTAATGTTTTCCCGTAACCTAACCTTTCCTCTAGCCTAATCTTTTCCATGGCCTAAACATTTCCCCTAGCCTAAACCTTTCCCTTGTCCTAACCTTTTCCCCTGCCTAACCATTTCCCCTAGCCTAAGCTATTTCCTGGCCTAACCTATTCTCTTTGCCTAGCCTTTTCCCCTAGCCTAATCTTTTCCCCTAACTTAACCATTTCCCATAGCCTAATGTTTTCTCCGGCCTAACCTTTTCCCCTCATGTAACATTTTCCCCTTGCCTAATCTTTTCACGGTCTTAACCTTTTCACCTAGCCTAACCCTTTCGTCTAGCCTTAATATTTCCCCTATTCTAACCTTTTCCCCAGGCCTAACCTTTTCCCCTAGCCCTAATTTTTTCCCTAGCCTAACCTTTTCCCCTAGGCTAACCATTTCCCTTGGCCTAAACTTTTCCCGTAGCCTAACCTTTATCCTAGCCTACACTTTACCCCTTGCCAGTTGTTTCCCTTGGCTTATCCTTTCCCCTGACCTAACCTTTTCCCAAGGCCTAACCTTTCCCATGACCTAAGCTTTTCCCTTACCCTAAACTTTTCACCTACCCTAAACTCTTCCCCTACCTTAAACTTTTCCCCTGCCTTAAACTTTTCCCCTAGCCTAACCTTTTCCCCCAGGCTAACCATTTCCCATGACCTTACTTTTTCCCTTAGACTAACAGTTTCCCCTAGCCTAACCTTTCCGCCTAGCCTAACCTTTCTCGTTACCCTAAATTTCTCCCTGGCATAACCTTCTCCCTGGCCTATCCATTTCCCTGCCCTAACCTTTTCTCCTGCCCTAACCTTTTCCCTTAGCCTGTTTCCCCTAACCTAACCCTTTCCCGTGGTCTAACCTTTTTGCCTAGCCTATCTTTTTCTGCTAACCTAAACTTCTCCCTGGCATAACCTTCTCCCTAGCCTATCCTTTTCCCAGGCCTAAACTTTTCCCTGGCCTAATCTTTCCCCTTAGCCTAACTTATTGCCCTAGACTAACCTTTTCCCTAGACTAACCTATTCCCCTGGCTAACCATTTCCCTTAGACTAACCTGTTTCCCGAGCCTAACCTTTTCCCCTGGCCTAACGTTTTCCCTTAGTCTAACCTGTTCCCCTCGCTTTACCTTTTCCCCTGGCCTAACGTTTTCCCTTAGTCTAACTTTTTCCCTTAGCTTTACCTTTCCTCTGGCCTAACCTATTCCTCTGGCCTAACCTATTCCTCTGGCCTAACCTATTCCCCTGGCCTAACCTATTCCCCTGGCCTAACCTATTCCCCTGGCCTAACCTATTCCTCTGGCCTAACCTATTCCCCAGCCTAACCTATTCCCCTGGCCTAACCTATTCTCCTTGGTCTAATCTTTTCCCCTGGCTTACCTTTTTCTTTTGCCTAATGTCTTATCTTAGCCTAATCTTTGCCCCTAGCCTAACCTTTGCCCCTGGCCTAACCTTGCCCCATGGCCTAAACTCTTCCCGTGCCCTCCCCTGTCCTAACTTTTTCCCTTAACCTAACCATTTCCCCTAGCCTAACCTTCTCAGCTAGCCTACCCTTCTCCCTGGCCTAACCTTTTCCCCTAGCATTAACTTTTCCCCTAGCCTACCCTTTTCCCCTGGCCTACCCTTTTCCCCAGCCTACCCTTTTCCCCTGACCTAACCTTTTCCCCTGGCCTAACCTCTTCCCCTGGACTAACCTTTTCCCATAGCCTAACATTTTCCCATAACCTAACCTGAACCCTAGCCCAAAATTTTCCCCTAGCCTAACCTTTTTCCTTACCTAACCTTTTCCTCCAGTCTTAGCTCTTCCCCTGTTCTTCCCAGGCCTAACATGACCCCTATCCTAACCTTTATCCTAGCCTAACCTTTTCCATTGGCCTAACCCTCTTCCTGGCCTAACCTTTTTCCTTAGCCTTATGCTTTTCTCTCACCTAATATTTTCAACTAGTCGAACGTTTTCCCCTAGCCTAAGCTTTCCCCAGTCTACTCTTTCCCGTAGCCTAACGTCTTGATCTAGCCTAATATCTTATGCTAGCCTAAGTTTCACCCTGGCCTAAACATTTCCCCAGACTAAACTTGTCCCCTTTCCTAACTTTTCCCCCGGCCTAACCTATTCCCCTAGCGTAATGATTTCCCCTAGCCCAATATTTTCACCTAGCCCAACATTTTCACCTAGGCAAACCTTTCCCCTAGCCTAACCTTTTCCCCATCCTTAACTTTCCCCCGGCCTAACCTTTCCCCCTGGCCTAACCTATCCCCCGGCCTAACCTTTTCCCCTAGCATAACCTATTCCCCAACTTCAACTTTTCCCATGGCCAACCTTTTCCCCTGGCCTATCCTTTTCCCTAGCCTAACCTTTCTCCTAACCCAAAGTTTACACCTTGCCTAACCTTTTCCCCTGCCCTAACCTTTTCACCTGGCCCAAATTTTCCCCGGCCTAACCTTTACCCCTAGCCTAACGTTTTTACCTGGCCTAACCTTTTCCCTTAGCTTAACTTTTCCCCAGCTTAACGTTTCTGCCTATCCTAACCTTTTCCCTTGCCTTAACATTTTCCCCTGGCCTAACCTTTTCCCGTGGCCTAACCTTTTCCCCTAGCCTACCCTTTTCACTCATTCAATAGTATTTATTGAGAGCTTACTATGTGCAGAGCACTGTACTAAGTGCTTGGAATGTACAAATCGGTAACAGATAGAGACAGTTCCTGCCCTATGACGGGCTTACAGTCTAATTGGGGGAAACAGGCGGACAAGAACAATGGCACTAAATAAAATCAAGGGAAAGAATATCTCATTAAAACAATAGCAAATAAATAGAATCAGGGTGATGTACATTTTATTAACAAAATAAATAGGATAATGAAGATATATACAGTTGAGCAGATGAGTACATTGCTGAGGGGACGGGAAGGGAGAGGGGGAGGAACAGCGGGAAAGGGGGGAGAAGAGGGTTTAGCTCCAGAGAGGTGAAGGGAGAGTAGAGGGAGCAGAGGGAAAAGGGGAGCTCAGTCTGGGAAGGCCTCTTGGAGGAGGTGAGCTTTAAGTCGGGTTTTGAAGAGGGGAAGAGAATTAGCTTGGCGGAGGTGAGGAGGGAGGGCATTCCAGGACCATGGGAGGACATGGCCCAGGGGTCGACGGCGGGATAGGCGAGAACGGGGGACAGTGAGGAGGTGGACGGCAGAGGAGCGGAGCGTGCGGGGTGGGCAGTAGAAAGAGAGAAGGGAGGAGGGGTAGGAAGGGGCAAGGTGATGGAGAGCCTTGAAGCCTAGAGTGAGAAGTTTTTGTTTGGTGCGGAGGTTGATAGACAACCACTGGAGGTTTTTAAGAAGGGGAGTGACGTGCCCAGAGCGTTTCTGCAGGAAGATGAGCCGGGCAGCGGAGTGAAGAATAGACTGGAGTGGGGAGAGAGAGGAGGAAGGGAGGTCAGAGAGAAGGCTGACACAGTAATCTAGCCGGGATATTACGAGAGGCTGTAGCAGTAAGGTAGTCGTTTGGGTGGAGAGGAAAGGGCGGATCTTGGCGATATTATAAAGGTGAGACCTGCAGGTTTTGGTAACGGATTGGATGTGTAGGGTGAACGAGAGAGCCGAGTCAAAGATGACATCGAGTTTGCGGGCCTGAGAGAAGGGAAGGATGGTCGTACCATCCACGGTGATAGGGAAGTCAAGGAGAGGACCACGTTTGGGAGGAAAGATGAGGAACTCAGTTTTGGTCATGTTGAGTTTTAGGTGGCGGGCAGACATCCAGGTAGAGATGTCCTGGAGACAGGAGGAGATACAAGCCTGAAGGGAGGGGGAGAGGACAGGGGCAGAGATGTAGATCTGTGTGTCATCTGCATAGAGATGACACTTGAAGCCGTCAGAGCAGATAAATTCACCGAGGGAGTGAGTGTATATGGAGAACAGAAGAGGGCCAAGAACTGACCCTTGAGGAACTCTAACAGTTAGAGGATGGGAGGGGGAGGAGGAGCCCGCGAAGGAGTCCGAGAATGACCGGCCAGAGAGATAAGAGGAGAACCAGGAGAGGACAGCGTGGCTCAGTGGAAAGAGCCCGGGTTTGGGAGTCAGAGGTCATGGGTTCGAATCCTGGCTCTGCCACTTGTCAGCTGTGTGACTGTGGGCAAGTCACTTCACTTTTCTGTGCCTCAGCTACCTCATCTGTAAAATGGGGATTAACTGTGAGCCTCACGTGGGGCAACCTGATGACCCTGTATCTACTCCAGCGCTTAGAACAGTGCTCTGCACATAGTAAGCACTTAAAAATGCCAACATTATTATTACCTTTTTTCCCTAGCCTAACTTCTTCCCCTGGCCTAACCTTTTCCCATAGCCTAACCTGAACCCTAGCCTAAACCATCCCCTAGTCTAACGTTCTTACCTAGACTAACCTTTTCCCTTGGCCTATACTTTTCCTTGAAATAACCTTTTCCCCTAGCCTAATCTTTTCCCCGGGTGTAAACATTTCCACTGGCCTAACCTTTTCCCCTGGCCTAGGTTTTTCCTGGGCCTAACATTTTACCATAGCCAGAACTTTTCCTCTTGTTTAACATTTTCCCCTACCCCAACATTCTCCCCATGCCTAATATTTTCCCCTAAACCGTTTCCCCTAGCCTAACCTTTTCCCCTAGACTTAACTTTTTCCTAACCTAACCTTTTCCCCTAGCCTAACGTTTCCCCTCGCCTAACCTTTTCCCTTAGCCTTAACTTTACTCCTAGCCTAACCCTTTAACCTGGCCCAAACTTTTCCCTATCTTAACCTTTTCCCCAACTTAACCTTTTCCCCTGGCCTTACCCTTTCCCAAAGCCTAACCTGACCTCTATCCTTTCCCCTAGGCTAACATTTTTGCCTAGAATAAACTTTTCACTTGGCCTATCCTTTTCCCTGAGCTAACCTTTTCCTCTGGCCTAACTGTTTCCCCTGGCCAAACCTTTTCCACATGCCTAACCTTTTCCCCTAGCCTTAACTTTTCCACTAACCTAACCTTTTCACCTGGCCTAACCTATTCCCCTGGCCTAAACTTTTCCCTAAAGCTAAGGTTTTCCCCTAGCCTAACCTCTTCCTGGCCTAACCTTTTCCCAGAGCCTAACCTGACCCCTAGTCTTACCTTTCCCCCTGGCCTAACCTTTCCCCTGACCTAACCTTCTCCCGGGCCTAACCTTCTCCCTGGCTTAACCTTTTCCCCTAGCCTAACGATTTCCCCTTGCCTAAACTTTTCACCTAGCCTAATGTTTTCCCCTAAACTAACCCTTTCCCCTGGCCTAACATATACCCCTGGCCTAAACTTTTCCCTTAGCCTAAGGTTTTCCCGTAGCCTAACCTCTTCCTGGCCTAACCTTTTCCCATAGTCTAACCTGACCCCTCGCCTAATCTTTCCCCTTGGCCTAACCTTTCCCCCGACCTAACCTTCTCCCTGGCCTATCCTTTTCCCCTAGCCTAACAATTTCCCCTAGACTAAACTTTTCACCTAGCCTAATGTTTTCCCCTAACCTAACCTTTCCCCAGCCTACTCTTTCCCCTAGACTAACCTCTTCACCTAGCCTAACTTTTTCTACTAACCTAAACTTCACTCTGGCCTAAACATTCCCCTAGCCTTAACCTTTCCCCTAGCCTAACCTTTTACTCTGGCCTAACCTTTTCCCCTGGCCTAATCTTTTCCCCTGGCCTAACCTTTTCCCCTAGCCTAATGTTTTCCCCTAGCCTAACCATTCCCCTAGCCTCTTCTTTCCCCTAGTCTAACCTTTTCCCCTAGGCTTACTTTTTCCCTCTCCTAACCTTTTCCCCTACCCCGACATTCTCCCCTAGCCTAAACTTTTTCTCTAACCTCACGTTTCCCTTAGCCTAATCTTTCCCCTAGCCCAATCTTTTTCCCTCGCCTAACCGTTTTCCCTAGCTTATCCATTTCCCACAGTCTCACCTATTCCCATAGCCTAACCTTTCCCCTCGCCTAGCCTTTTGCCCTAGCCTAACATTTTCCCTGATGTACTATTTTCCCCTATCCTAAGCTTTTCCCCAGCCTTAAACTTTTCCCCAGCCCTAAACTTTTCCACTGGCCTAAGCTTTTCCCCGGCCTAAGCTTTCCCCTAGTCTAAAGTTTTCCCCTAGTCTAACCTCTCCCTGGCCTAACCTTTTCACCTAGCCTAACCTTTTCCCCTAGCCTAACCTTGTCCCCTAGTCTAACCATTTACCATAGCCTAACTTTTTCCTTGACTTGACCTTTTCCCCTAACTTAAACATTTCCCCTAGCCTAAAGTTTTCCAGTAGACTAACCTCTCCCTGGCCTAACCTTTTCACCTAGCCTAGCCTTTTCCCCTAGTGTATCTTTTCCCGCAGCCTAACCATTTAACATAGCCTAACCTTTTCCCTGACTTAACCTTTTCCCCTAGCCTAAACATTTGCCTTAGCCTAACCTTTCCCTTGCAAAATCTTTCCCCTGGCCTAAGCTTTTCCCCTTGCTTACCATTTCCCATAGTCTTACCTTTTCCCTGTCCTAACCTTTTTCCCTAGCCTAAACATTTCCCTGAGACTAACTTTTTCCCTAGCCTAATTTTCTCCCTGGCCTAACCTTCTCCCCTCCTGTAACCTTTTCCCCTAGCCTAACAATTTACCATAGCCTAACATTTTCCCTGACCTAACCTTCTTCCCCAGACCAACCATTTTCCATAGCCTACCCTTTCACCAGCCTAACCTTTTACACTAGTCTAACCTTTTCTCCTAACCTAAGCTTTTCCCCTATCATATCACCTTTTCCATGACCTAAGCTTTTCCCCGGCCTAACCTTTTCTCTGGTCTAACCTTTTCCCCTAGCCTTAACCCTATCCCCTAGCCTAAGCTTTTCCCTGAAACTTTTACACCTAGCCTAACCTATTCCTGAAGGCTTACCTTTCCCTCTGGCCTAACCTTTCCCCCGCCCTAACCTTTTCCCCAGCATAACTTATTCCCCGACTTAAACTTTTGCCATGGCCTAACCTTACCCCCAGCCTATAGCGTAACATATCCCCAACCTAAACTTTACATCTTGCCTAACCTATGTCATCTTGGCCTGGCCCCGAGGCCTTTGCGTTCCAGTTTGGGCCCACCTGCCTTTGCCTTGCAAGTTGGACCCCTCCCCGCCTTTGCCTTCCAGGCCCAGGCCCCGAGCCCTTCTTGTTCCAGGTTTGCTCCCCCGCCTTTGACTTCCCGATTTGGCCCCAAAGACTTCACGTTTTGGGTTTGCCCCACCCCTAGTCTTTGCCTTCCCAGCCTGGCTCCTAAGCCTTCGTGTTCCAACTTTGGCCCCCTCAACCTTTGCCTTACCGACCTATCCCCAAAACCTTCTCGTTCCAGATTGCCCCCCCATTCCAGGCTTGGCCCCAAACCTTTCTCATTCCAGGTTGGACCCCCCCCGCCATTGCCTTCTTGGCCTGGCCCCGAACCCTTCTCGTTCCAAGTTGGGTCCTCCGCCTTTGCCTTCTAGGCCTGGCCCCAAAGCCTTCTCGTTCTAGGTTGGGCCCCCCTGCCTTTACCTTCCAGGCCTGGCCCTGAACACTTCTCGTTCCAGGTTTGGCCCCCACCTTTGCCTTCTAGGTTGGACACCCACACCATTTCCTTCCAGGTCTGGCCCCGAACCCTTCTCATTCCAGGTTGGGCCCCCCCGGTCTTTGCTTTCTCAACCTGGCCCCGAAGCCTTCTCATTCCAGATTTGGCCCCTGTCTTTGCCTTTGAAGTTGGACACTCCAACCATTTCCTTCCAGGCCTGACCCCAAAACCTTCTCGTTCCAAGTTGGGCCCTCCTGCCTTTGCTTTCCTGACCTGACTCTGAAGGCTTCTCATTCTAGGTTGCTCCCACCCCTTTGATTCCAGGCCTGGCTCCGAACCTTTCTTGTTCCAGTTGGGGTCGCCCCCACCATTGCCTTCCCTGTCTTGCCACGAACCCTTCTCATTCCAGGTTTGGTCACCCCCCCACTATGCCTTCCAGGCCTGGCCCCAAACACTTCTCATGCCAGATTGGTTTCCCCCCGCCTTTGCCTTCCACACCTGGCCACGAACCCTTCTCATTCCTAGATTGGTCCCCCTGCCTTTGCCATTGAGGCCTGTCCCTGAAAGTTTCTAGTTCCAGGTTGGGGCCCCTCACATTTGCCTTCCAGGTTGGACTCACCCTCCTTTGCCTTGCAGGCGTGGCCCCGAACACTTTTTGTTTCAGGTTTACCTCCCCAGCCTTTGCCTTTGAGGTTGGACACCCGTGCTGTTTCCTTCCAGGCCTGGCCCCAAACCCCTTTCGTTCAAGGTTGTGCCGCACCTATGCCTTGCAGGTTTGGCCCCAAACCCTTTTAGTTTCAGTTTGGGTACCACTGCCTTTGCCTTCCATGCTTGATTCTGAATCCTTTTGGTTCCACTTTGGCCCCCACAGAGCTTGTCTTGCAGGTGTGGCCTCAAACCCTTTTCGTTCCAGTTTGGGCCCTTCAGTCTTTGCCTTGCAGGTTTGCCCCCCAAGCCTTTTGCTTCCAGTTTGGACCCCGCAGCCTTTGATTTTCAGGTTTGCCCCCAAACACTTTTCATTTTAGTTTGGCCCCCGCAGCCTTTGCCTTTCAGGTTGGGCCCTGAGCCCTTCTTGTTCCTGTTTTGTCTGGGCAGGCTTTGCCTTAGAGGTTGGTCCCTGAACCCTTTTCAATCCAGTTGTCGCCCCACAGCCTATGCATTGCAGGTTGAGTTTGGGTTTGGGTTTGGGTCCCATAGCCTTTGCCTTCCAGGTTCGGCCCTGAATGCTTTTGCTTACAGTTTGGTCCCCCTAGAGTTTGCCTTGCAGGCTTGCCCCCCACATCCATTGCCTTGCAGGTTTGGCCCCGAACCCACTTCATTTCAATTTCGGTCCTTTAGCTTTTGCTTTGCAGGTTAGGACCTGAAAACCTTGGTACCAGTTTGCCCCCGCGCCCCATAATTTGCCTTGCAGGTATTGCCTCGAACCCTTTGGTTCCAGTTTGGGCCCCCTAGATTTTGCCCTGCAGGTTTGGTCCCTAACACTTTTCATTCAGGTTTGGACCTCGCATTCTTTGCCTTGCAGGTTTGGTCCCTAACACTTTTCATTCAGGTTTGGACCTCGCATTCTTTGCCTTGCAGGTTTGGTCCAAACACTTTTTGTTTCAGTTTGGGTCCTGCAACCTTTGCCTTGCAGATTTGCTCCCACCACCTTAGCCTTGCAGGTTGGGCCCCGAACACTTTTCATTCCAGCTGGGCCAGACAGCCTTTGTTTTGCAGGTTTGGCCCCGAACTCTTTTCGTTCCAGTTTGGTCCAGGCAGCCTTTCCCTTGCAGGTTGGGCCTGAACCCATTTTGTTCCAGTTTGGACCCCGGAGACTTTGCCATACAGGTATGGCCCCGAACTCTTTTGGTTCCAGTTTGGACCTTGTAGAGTCTGCCTTGCAGGTTTGTCTTCAAACACTTATCATTCAGGTTTAGGCCCCATAACCTTATCCTTTCTGGTTGGACCCTGAACTCTTTTGGTTCCAGTTTGGGCCTAGTAGAGTTTGCCTTGCAAATTTGGCTCCGAACCCTTATCATTCAGGTTTGGGCCCCGTAACCTTTTCTTTTCTGGTGGGGCCCTGAACTCTTTTAGTTCCAGTTTGGGCCACGTAGCCTTTGCCTTGCAGGTTTGCCACATCAGACTTTGCCTTGCAGCTCTGGCCCCGAGCTGTTTTAGTCCCAGTTTGGGCCCCGAAACTTTTGCCTTGCAGGTTCTGCCCCAAACCCTTTTGGTTCCAGTTTGGGCCTCAGATTTTGCTTTGCAGGTTTGGCCCCCAAAACTTTTTGTTCCAGTTTGTCCCAGAGTTTGCCTGGCAGGATTGGCCCTGAGCACTTTTGGTTCTAGGTTTTACGCCACAGTCTTTGCCTTGCAGGTTTGTCCCCCCAGACATTGCTTTTCAGGTTTGACCCTGAACCCTTTTTCAGGCTTGGCCCCGAAGGCTTTTGGTTCCAGTTTGTACCCCGCAGCCTTTGCCTTCCAGGTTTGGCTCCAAACCCATTTCATTCCACTTTGGGCCCTGCAGCCTTTGCTTGCAGGTTTGGCCACCAACCCTTTTGTTTCCAGTTTGGGCCCCGAACCCTTTTGGTTCCAGTTTGGGCCCCACAGCCCAAATCTTTGCGGTCCCCCCCCAAAATCTTTGCCTTATATGTTTGGCCCCAAACCTTTTTTGTTCCAGTTTGGGCACCCCAGACTTTGGCTTGCAGATTGGGCCCCTAACTCTTCTCATTCCAGTTTGGCCACCCTAGAGTTTGCCTGGCAGGTTTGGCCCCAAACAGTTTTAGTTCTAGTTTAGGCCCTGCAGCCTTTGCCTTTCATGTTTGTCCCTGAACCCTTTTGGTTCCAGTTTGGGCCCCACAGCCTTTGACTTGGAGGTTTGCCCCCCACAGTCTTTGCCTTACAGGTTTGGCCCTGAACACTTTGGGTACCAGTTTGGCCCCCCCGAATTTTTTCTTTGCAGGTTTGATCCCGAACCTTTTTGCTTCCAGTTTGGGCCCCTTCAAGGTCTCCTTGCAGGTTTGGCCCCAAATGGTTTTCTGCCCCTTGTCAGCTGTGTGACGGTGGGCAAGTCACTTCACTTCTCTGTGCCTCAGTTCCCTCATCTGTAAAATGGGGATGTAGACTGTGAGCCTCACGTGGGACAACCTCATTCCCCTGTATCTACCCCAGGGCTTAGAACAGTGCTCTGCACGTAGTAAGCACTTAACAAATACCAATATTATTGTTATTTGGCCCTGAACCATTTTTGTTCCAAGTTGGGCTCCAAATCCCTCTCGTTCCATTTCGGTCCAGACACTTTCATTCATTCATTCAATAGTATTTATTGAGCGCTTACTATGTGCAGAGCACTGTACTAAGCGCTTGAAATGTACAAATCAGCAACAGATAGAGACAGTCCCTGCCCTTTGACGGGCTTACGGTCTAATCGGGGGAGACAGGCAGACAAGAACAATGGCAATAAATAGAGTCAAGGGGAAGAACATCTCATTAAAACAATGGCAAATAAATAGAATCAGGGTGATGTACATCTCATTAAACAAAATAAATAGGGTGATGAAGATATATACAGTTGAGTGGACGAGTACAGTGCTGAGGGGATGGGATGGGGGGCGGAGGAGTGGAGGGAAAGGGGGGAGAGGAGGGTTTAACTGCGGAGAGGTGAAGGGGAGTGTAGAGGGAGCAGAGGGAAAAGGTGGGAGCTCAGTCTGGGAAGGCCTCTTGTAGGAGGTGAGCTTTAAGTAGGGATTGCCTTGCCTTTTGGTACCAGGTTGCCCCCCGCCAGAGTTTGCCTTGCAGGTATGCCCCAAACCCTTTGGGTTCCAGTATGGGACCCCTATCATCTGGTGACCCCAGGCCCCAAACCCTTCTCGTTCATGTTTGAGCCTCACTCCCTTTGCCTTGCAGGTTTGCCCCGAACCCTGTTCCCTCTTACTGAATGGACTGCATTGCTACCCCAAATAATAATAATAATATTAATATTGGTATTTTTAAGCACTTACTATGTGCAGAGCACTGTTCTAAGCACTGGGTAGATACATGGTAATCAGGTTGTGCCACATGAGGCTCACAGTCTTAATCCCCATTTTACAGATGAGGTAACTGAGGCACAGAGAAGTTAAGTGACTTGCCCACAGTCACACAGCTGTAAACTGTCAGAGTGGGGAATCGAACCCATGACCTCTGACCCCCAAGCCCGTGGTCTTTCCACTGAGACACACTGCTTCTCTCCACACCCCAAAGAGAAGGAGGGGTGCGGAGTGGGAGGTGTGTGTGTGAGTGTATGTGTCTGTGTGAATAATGGGGGGAAGAAGAGAGATGAGGCCGATGTTACTCATGGGAGAACAGGGGCCTGAACTCAGTGCAGGTAACTAATTCTGTCTGATTTGCCTGGGACTGAGAAGACCCAGGGCCCTTAATTCTATCGATGGGACAAGCCTCTCTGGGACTACACTCTTGACTACAGGGTCACTGCACAGCTTCACTTTCCGGAGAAGGGACTCTTTGGGGCTCATTATAGAAGTTTGTGGTTTCTAATATCGGGCGGAGATCAGGGTGTCTCCCCCATTACTCTCTGAGAAGCAGAGCTGTGCAGATTCCTGCCTGAATTCGAGTTCATAGTAGTGTGGGCTTGGAGGATAGAAGTCAGGTATTGTACCAGAAACTGAATTCTATCCAGTGTGCATGCAGTTCTGCACCTTCAGTCAATCAATTGGATTGATGGAGTGCCTCTTGTGTGCAGAGCACTGTACTAAGCGCTTGGGAGAGAACCCATAGGACAGACACATTCCCTGCTCATAACAAGCTTACAGTCTAGAAGAGAAGGCAGACATTAATTTAAATACACAAGTAAATAAATGAGGTCAGATTGTTGCGGTCATCTTAGTGAGGTGGTCTGCCTATACACCTCAACTCTCCAGATGATAGGTTTAATATTTGGGGGAGGAGAGGGAAAATGGTGTCTGCCAAAGAAACCTCTGTTGTCTGCAATCTCCTACCCTTCCTTCTCCAGATATGAAACTGCAGAATCTGCGGAAGACAGAAGAGTTTGCCACAGAAGCAGAGGGCAGGGCAATAGGCAGGGTGAGGGAAACTGGCCCTTCACTAATCCACAGGTGTCTCTTAAGGTCAGGTTCCAAAACTCCAGATGTGTTTGTCAGGACTGGTGGAGAAGGTGTAGTGACACTTTGCTTCCATTAGACCCTACCTATGCTGCCTCCTACCCAGAGGAGAATTCTACAGTGAGTCCTATGTTTTGGAGGGAGCAGGAGCTGGATGTGGGGGAGAAGGGGAGCATGAGTCTGTCCTGTTGGCTCAGACATAGAAACTGAGAACTGTTTGGAATTTGTGATTCCCTAGAAAAATTATTTCATGCTAGGGATTCAATCAAATCCTATCCCTTAAACTCCTATCCCATCGTACCCTATCTTTCCCAAAGCCATCCCCTCTTCCAACGAGCTGCTAGGGCTTCCTCCCAAGACATCTGATCTCTAACACAGCTGTCTCCAATCAGGTGGATTACTGACGTCAGGCCGGGCCCCGCCCCGCCAGCCTCCTTCCCTCCAGAGGCTGAGGCTATTCGGAGTTGAGTGTGTTGGCTTTAATGTGAGGGGTGGTGGAGTTTAGGCTGTTAGATGAATGTTTTGGGGGTGAAAGAGGTTTGAAGTTTGGGGTAACTTTGAATCTGCTTTCTGGCTTGCTTACTAGGGGCTCTTCTGGGCCAGGTAATTTCCTTAAAGGTGTCCTTGGCAGGCTATGTGGAGGTATAATCTTTCCCCTTTCCTGACCTTATTCGTGCCTGTGAGGGAAGTGGGTAATGGGCTGAAGGGCCTAACACTCCATTTCAGAAGGCTTCTTGGCCACTCCAACTACCTCTTTGTTCTCCCAGCCTTTCTCTGTGGCTATGGAAATTCCAAGAGACACTTCCTTCCTGCCATTAATAAATGGTGTTTACTGAGTGGTTACTATGTGTAGAGCACTGTGCTACATGGTTAGGAAAGGTGCAGTACAACACAACTAACCGACATGTTCACTGCAGCCCTGAGTCACCATCTTAACAGACCTGACCCCACTTTTCTGCTCTCCTTCCCTTACACCTTCAAGATACACCTTCTCCCACATAGTACCAGAGTTCTCTTTCAGTCTTATAGGTCCAGCATCAGTTGAATGGGGAGAAACCAATTAATACAATACAGGTAAAGTAAGGATCTAAGTGGAAGGATATAAACCTAATTGTTGTGGGGTATATAGTTCAGTGATAGGTGGGTGTGCCTAAGTGCATGGGTGAGTTAAAAGGGTAAATAAACTCTGTGTGTGTTTGTGTGTGTGTGTGTGTGTCTGGTGGGGCTGGTCGCGAGGAGGATATGAGTTTTAGTCAGGAAAGGCTTACTGAAGAAGAAACAATTCCAGTAGGGCTCTTAATGTTCTGGGAGAACACTGGTATATCCACTATGTAGATGGGAGGCTGTGTGGGGTTGACCTGGGATGGATGTGACCCACATGAGACACGATGAGCAGGCTGGATCTTGCAGGAGCCTCCTAAACTCAACTCAGAGCCAACTGGAGGTGGATGTCCAAGGGGTCCTGGTGATGGGAAGTGAGGGACCAGCCACTTTGCCTACCAGAAGCTTCTTATATTACCTGGCTGTGAAGACTGTTCTTCTTTTAGAGCGGGTGCAGAGGAGCTGAGTTTGCATCTCTAAGGAAAGGTGATGGAGGCATGTGTGGATGATTAAAGGTTATGGCAGGAAAGGAAGGAGGTGGTGAGCAGAGGGGCCTATCACTCTCAGTAATGAAGCTGGTTCTACACTCTGAGGCTAAGGGTCTATGGAGGGAACTGGTTTTGCCAGGCTTGACTGTGGGGCTGAGAGTATCCAGGACCCTTAATTCTATAGATGGGTTAATCCTCCCTGAACCCACAGACCTTCCACGAGGTCACCTTGAACAACCTTAGTCCCTCCAGAGCTGGAACTCCTTAGTGATTCTTGCAGGGAGTTGGGCATGTGCAGGGGGGTGGGGGGTAGGCTAGGGTTAAGAGTAAAGCTGGCCCCCTTGCAAGATGGCCTTTCAAGTTTGGCCCTGAACCCTTTTCATTCAGGTTTCAGCCCCGCAGCATTTCCCTTGCAGGTTTGACACCAAAACCTTTTCGTTCCAGTATGGCCCCGCAACCTTTGCCTTTCAGTTTGGACCCCCAACCCATTTCATTCCAGTTCAGGAGAGGCAGCCTTTGCCTTCAGGTTTGGCCTCGAACCGTTCTCATTCTAGTTTGGGCCAGGCAGCCTTTGCTTTGCAGGTATGGCCTCAAACCCTAACCTTTTTCCCTAACTTATCCATTTCCCACAGTCTAACCCTTTCCCCTGGCCTAAACTTCTCCTTTGCCTAACCTTTTACCTTGGCTTATCCTTTTCCCCTAGCCTAACCTTTTCCCCTAGCCCCACCTTTTCCCCTAGCCCAACCTTTTCCCCAGTCTAATCTTTTCCCGTAGCCTAACCTTTTCCCCTAGCCTAACCTTTTCCCCTAGTTTATCCATTTCCCATAGTCTAACCTTTTCTCTGGCCTAACATTTTCCCCTAGCCTAAACTTTTCCCGTTGCCTAACCTATATTCCTGACCTAACCTTTTCCCCTGGCCTAACCTTTTCCCCTGGCCTAACCTTTTCCCCTGGTCTAACCTTTGCCCCTAGCCTAACCTTTGTCCTTGGCCTAACCTTTGCCCCAGCCTAACCTTTGCCCCTAGCCTAACCTTTGCCACAGCATGACCCAGCCTTTTCTCTGAACCCAAACTTTTCCCTGGGCCTAAAATTTTCCCAAGAGCTAACCGCTTCCCCTGGCCTAACCTTTTCTCAGGGCCTAACTTTTTCCCCTAGGCTAACCTATACTCCTAGCCTAACGTTTTCCCCTTTCCAAACCCCTTAACCTAGCCTAAGCCTTTTCCCTTGTCTAACCTTTTCCCCTAGACTAAGGTTTTACCTTAGCCATGTTTTTCCCTAGCTTATACAATTCTTCCCTTGCCTAATCTCTACCCTGGCTTAACCTTTTCTCCTGGCCTAACCTTTTCCCCTAGCATAAATTTTTACCTGGCTTAAACTTTTTTCCTGACCTTTCCCTTTCCCCTGCCTTAATCTTTCCCCTATTCTAGCCTTTTACCCTAGCCCAACCCCCTCCCCGAGCCTAACCTTTCCCCTGATGTAATCATTTCCCATATCCTAACCTTTTACCCTAGTCTAACCCTTTCGCCTAGAAAATCCTTTTCCCCTAACCTAGACTTTAGACCTTGCCTAACCTTTTCCCATAGCCTAAACTTTTCCTCTAGCCTAAACCTTTCCCCTAGCCTAAACCTTTCTCTTAGCCTAACCTTTTCACCTGGCCTAATCTTTTCCCCTGACCTAAGCTTTACCCCGGCCTAACCTTATTCCGTATCCTAACCTTTTCCCCTAGCCTAACATTTTCCCTAGTCTAACCGTTTCCCCAGCCTAACTTTATCCCATTACTTAACCATTTTCCAAAACCTAGCCATTTCCTGTGGCCTAACATTCTACCCTGGTATAACCCTTTGGCCTATCCTAACCATTTCCCCTAGCCTAAACATCTCTCTTTGCCTTATGTCTTTCCCTAGCCTAAACCTTGCCCCCAGCCTAACCTTTTCTCCTGGCCAAACCTTTTCTCAAAGCCTGTTTCCCTAGCCTAACCTTTTCCCTTGACCTATCCTTTCCTCTGGCCTAACCTTTGCCTGTGGCTTATCCTTTTCCACTGGCCTAGCTTTTTCCTTTGGCTTAACAATTTCCCATAGTCTAACATCTTCACCTAGCCTAATGTTTTCTCCCAGCCTAGCCTTTTCCCCTGGCCTAACCTTTTCCCTGACCTAACCTTTCCCCCTGGACTAAACCTTTCCCCTAGCCTAACCTTATCCCCTAGCCTAACCTTTTCCACTAACCTAACTTTTCACCTCGCCTAAGCTTTTCACTTACCTTAACCTTGTCCATCGCCTAATCCTTTCCCCTAACCTAAACCTTTTACCCTAATGTTTTCCACCAGCCTAACCTTTTCCCCTGGCCTAACCTTTTCGCCTGGCCTAATCTTTTCCCCGAACAGACCTTTTCTCCTAGCCATACCTTTTCCCCCAGCCTAACCTTTCCCTTACCTGATTATTCCCCTGGTCTAACCCTTTCCCCTGGTTTATCCATTTTCCATAGCCTAAGCCCTTCCCTGGCCTAACCTTTTCCCCTAGCCTAAACATTTCCCCAAGATTAACCTTTTCCCTTAGCCTAACCTTTTCCCCTAACCTAAAATTTTCTCTTGGCATAACCTTTTCCCCTAACCTAAAATTTTCTCTTGGCATAACCTTTTCCCCAGCCTAAACTTTTCCCCTAGCCTAATCTTAATCCCTAGCCAAATCTTTCCCCTTGCCTAACCTTTTTCAATGGCTTATCCCTTTCCCTTGGCCTATCATTTTCCCTTAGCAGAATCTTTTCCCCTAACTTAAACTTTTCACCTTGCCTAAACTTATCCCCTAGCTTAACCTTTCCCCTAGCCTAACCTTCGCCCTGGCCTAACATTCTACCTAGCCTAACCTTTTCCCCTGGCCTAACCTTTTCCCCTGGCCTAACCCTTTCCCAGGATTGACTTTTTCTCCTTGCCATACCTTTTCCCCCTAGCCTACTGTTTCCCTTACCTAATCTTTCCGCTGGTCTAACCCATTCCCCTGGCTTATCCATTTTCCATAGCTAAGCCCTTCCCTGACCTAACCTTTTCCCCTAGCCTAAGCTTTTCCACTGGCCTAAGCTTTTCCCCGAGCCTAACCTTTTCCCGTAGCCTAGTCTTTACCCCTAGCCAAATCTTTCCCCTTGAGTAACCTTTTCCAATGGCCTATCCCTTTCCCTGGCCTAACATTTTCCCTTAGCCTAATCTTTTCCCCTAATGTAAACTTTACATCTTGTCTAAACTTATCCCGTAGCCTAACCTCTTCCCTAGCCTAACCTTCTCCCTGGTCTAACTTTTTCCCTAGGCTTACCTTTTCCCCTTGCCTGACCTTTTCCTCTGGTCTAATATTTTCCCCTGGCCTTAGCCTTTTCACCTAGCCTTTCCTATTCACTTAGCCTTACCTTTTCCTTCAGCCGTATCCTTTTCCCCTAGCCTAACCTTTTCCCTTAGCCTAACCTTTTCCCCTGGCCTAACATTTTCCTCTGGCCTAAACTTTTCCCTTGGCCTAACCTCTGCATCTAGCCTAACCTGCTTTTCCCCTAACCTAACCTTTTACACCTAGCCTAACCTTATCCCAAAGACTTACCTTTCCCCCTGGCCTAACCTTGCCCCTTGGCCTAACCTTGGTCCTTGGCCTAACCTTGGCCCCTGGCCTAAACTTGCCCCTGGCCTAACCTATTCCCTGACTTAAACTTTTCCCGTGTCCTAACCTTTTCCCTGACCTAACCTTTTCCCTAGCCTAATCATTCCCCTAACATAAACTTTACACTCTGCGTAATCTTTTCCCGTGGCCTAACCTTCCCCCTCTCCTGACCTTTCTCCTCGCCTAAACCTTTGCCCTAGCCTAACTTTTTCTCTAATGTAACTTTTTCCCCTAACCTAACCCTTTCCCCTAGCCCAAACCTTTCTCCTAACCGAACATTTATACCTAGCCTATCCTGCTTTTCCCCTACCCTAACCTTTGCACCTTTTCCCAAAGGTTTACCTTTCCCCCAGCCTAACCTTTTCCCCTAGCATCACCTATTCCCCATTTTAAACTTTTCCCATGGCCTAACCTCTTCCCCTGGCCTATCCTTTACCTTAGCCTAACCTTTTCCCTAACATAAACTTTACACTTTACTTAATCTCTTCCTGTAGCCTAACCTCGCCTAAAATTTTACCCTTGCCTAACCTTTCCCTTCGCCAACCTTTCCCCTCACCTAACCTTTCCCCTCGCCTAACCTTTCCCCTTTGCCCAAACTTTCCCCTTTGCCCACCCTTTCCCCCTTGCCCAACCTTTCCCTTTGCCTAACCTTTCCCCTCACCTAACCTTTCCCCTCACCTAAACTTTCCCCTCATCTAACCTTTCCCCTCGCCTAATCTTTCCCCTCGCCTAACCTTTCCCCTCGCCTAACCTTTCCCCCTTGCCCAACCTTTCCCCTTGCCTAGCCTTTCTCCTCGCCTAACCTTTTGCCCTAGCCTAACATTATCCCTGATGCAACATTTTCTCTTACCCTAAACGTTTCCCCTGACCTAAACATTTCCCCTGTCCTAACCTTTTCACGTGGCCTAAGCTTTCCCACAGCCTAAGCTTTTCCCCTGGCCTATCCTTTTCCCTAGCCTAACCTTTTCCCTAACATAAACTTTTCACTTTGCTTAATCTCTTTCTGTAGCCTAGCCTGTCCCCTCACCTAAAATTTTACCCTTGCCTAACCTTTCCCCTCACCCACCTTTCCCCTTGTCTAACCTTTCCCTTCGCCTAATCTTTTCCCTCGCCTAAACTTTCTCCTTGCCTAACCTTTCCCCCCTTGCCCAACCTTTCCCCTCGCCTAACCTTTCCCCTCACCTAACCTTTTGCCCTAGCCTAACATTATCGCTGATTTAACATTTTCTCTTACCCTAAACGTTTCCCCTGCTCTAAACTTTTCGGCTAGCCTAAGCTTTTCCATGACCTAAGCTTTTCCTCTAGCCTAACAATTTACCATAGCCTAACCTTTTTCTTGACCTAACATTTTTCCCCAGACCAACCATTTTCCATAGCCTAACCTTCCCCGGCCTAACAGTTTCCCCTAGCCGAATCTTTTCCATGACCTAAACTTTTCCCCGGCCTAACCTTTTCCCCTAGTCTAACCCTTTCCCCTAGCCTAAGCTTTTCCCTGAACCTAACTTTTAAACCTAGCCTAATTGCTTTTCCCCTAACCTAAACTTTACACCTAGCCTAACTTTTTCATTCAATAGTATTTATTCAGCACTTACTATGTGCAAAGCACGGTACTAAGTGCTTGGAATGTACAATTTGGCAACAGATAGAGACAATCCCTGCCCATTGATGGGCTCACAGTCTAATCACAGGAGACAGACAGCAAAGCAAAACAGAACAAAACAAAACAAAAATAACATTACCACGATAAATAGAATCGAGGGGTTGTACATCTCGTTAGAATAAATAGGGTAATAAATAATATATACAAATGAAGACAGTGCTGAGGAGAGGGGAAGGAGGTGAGAAGAGGGCACGGTGGGGAGGGGAGGGAGAAGCGGGGAGCTCAGACTGGAAAGGCCTCTTGGAGGAGTTGAACTCTCAGTAGGGCTTTGAAGAGGGGAAGACAGTTAGTTTGGCAGATGTGAGGAGGGAAAGCATTCCAGGACAGCGGTAGGACGTGGGCCGGGGTCGACGGCGGGATAGGTGGAAACGGGGGACATTGAGGCAGTGAGCGGTAGAAGAGTGGAATGTATGGAGTGGCCAGTTGAAAGGAAGAAGGGAGGTGAGGTAGGAGGGGGCAAGGTGATGGAGAGCTTTGAAGCCCAGAGTGAGGAGTTTTTTTCCTGAAGGTTTACATATCCCCCTGGCCTAACCTTTTCTCTTAGCCTAACCATTTTCCAAGGCATAAACCTTTACCCTGGCCTAACCTTTTCCCATAGCCTAACTTTTTACCCTAGGCTAACCCTTTCCCCTAGCCCTAGCTTGTCCCCTGCCTAATCTTTACACCTAGCCTAACCTGCTTTTCCCCTCACCTAACCTTTACACATAGCCTAACTTTTCCCAGAGGCTTACCTTTCCCTCTGGACTATAATTTTCCCTAGCCTAACTTTCCCCCTAACATAAACTTTACACCCTGCCTAATCTTATTCTGTAGCCTAACCTTTCCCCTCGCCTAAACTTTCCCCTCACCTAAACTTTCCCCCTGGCCTAACCTATTCCCCTAGCCTAACCTCTTCCCTTGGCCAAACCTCTTCCCCTGGCCTCACCATTTCCCATGGCCTTATCTGACACCTAGCCTAACCTTTATCCTAGCCTAACCTTTTCCCCAAGCCTACCCTTTTCCCCTGGCCTAAACTTTTCCCCCTCCTAACCATTTCCCCTTCTCCCACTTTCTCCCTTAACCTAATATTTTCCCCTAACCTAACGTTTCCCCTAGCCTAATATTTCCCCTAGCCAAATTTATACACTTGCCTAACCTTTTCCCCTAGCCTGACCATTTTCCCTCACCTAACATTTTCCCCTAGCCAAACCTTTAACCTAGGCTAACCTTTTCCCCTAGCCTAACCTTCTCCCTGGCCTAACCTTTTCCCCTAACCTAAACTTTTCCTCTAGCCTAAAATTTTCCCCTAGCCTAAACTTTTCCCTTAGCCTAACATTTTCCCTGTCCTATTCTTTCACTTAACCTAAACTTTCCCCTAGCCTTACCTATTCCCCTGGCCTAACCTTTACCCCTAACCTCACCTTTTCCCTGTGCCTAAACCTTTCCCCTGGCCTCACCCTTTCCCCTGGCCTTACCTATTCCCCTGGCCTAACCTTTACCCCTAATCTCACCTGTTCCTTGTGTCTAAACCTTTCCCCTGGCCTAACCCTTTCCCCTGGCCCAAATTTTCCCAAGTCTAACCTTTTCCCCTAGCCTAACCTTTTCCCCTGGTCTAAACTTTTCAGGTAGTCTAAATCTTTCCCACAGCCTAACATTTTCCCTTAGCCTAAACCTTTCACCTGGCCTAACCTTTTCCCTTTACCTAACTTTTTTGCCTGGCCTAACTTTTTCCCCTAGCCTAACCTTTCCCCAGCCTAACATTTTTGCCTAGCCTAACCTTTTCCCTTGGCTTAACATTTTCCCCTAGACTAACCTTTTCCCATAGCCTATCCTTTAACCTAGCCAAATGTTTTTTCATAGACTAACCTTTCCCTTGGCCTATCCTTTGCCCTGAAATAACCTTTTCCCTGGATGTAAACGTTTTCCTGGCCTACCCTTTTCTCCTGGCCCAAGCTTTTTCCTGGCCTAACCTTTCCCCAGGCCTAACCTTTTTCTCCTGGACTAAATTTTTCCCGGGTCTAATATTTTACACTAGTCAAATCCTTTCCCCTACCCCAACATTCTCCTCATGCCGAATATTTTTCCCTAAATGAACGTTTCCCCTAGACTAAACTGTTCCCCTAGCCTAACCTTTTCCCCTAGCCTAAACCTTTTCCCCTGGCCTAAACCTTTTCCCCTCCACTAACCTTTTCCCTAGCTTAGCTTTTTCCCCTAGTCTAACCTTTTTTTCCCTTGGCCTATCCATTTCCCTGACCTAACCTATTCCACTGACCTAACTATTTCACCTAACCTAACCTTTTCCTTTAGGCTAACCTTTTCCTCTAATCTAACCTTTTCCTGTGTCATAACCATTTCCCCTTACCTTACCTTTGCCCTAGCCTAACGCTTTTACAAACCTAACATTTTCCCTTGGCCTAAGCTTTTCCCTTAGCCTACCCTCTTCCCCTGGTCAAACCTTTTCCGATAGCCTAAACTTTAGCCTAGCCAAATGTTTTTTTCATAGACTAACCTTTTCCCTTGGCCGATCCTTTTCCCTAAAATAACCTTTTCCCCTATCCTAACCTTTTTCCCAGATGTAAAGGTTTCCCCTGGTCTAACCTTTTCTCCTGGCCCAAGCTTTTTCCTGGCCTAATATTTCCCCAGGCCTAACTTTTTCTCCTGGATTAAATTTTTCCCGGGCCTAACATTTTACACTAGTCAAACATTTTCCCCGACCCCAATATTCTCCCCATGCCTAATTTTTTCCCCTACATGAATCTTTTCCCTAGCTTAACCTTTTCCCCTAGCCTAACCTTTTTCCCAGCCTAACCTTTTCCCCTCTCCTAGCCTTTTCCCTTAGCTTAACCTTTTCCCCGGCTTATCCATTTCCTTGACCTAACCTATTCCCCTGACCTAACTATTTCACCTAGCCTAACCTTTTCCTTTAGATTAACCTTTTCCTCTAGTTTAAACTTTTCCCCTGGCCTAACCTTTTCCCAAAGCCTAACCTGATTCCTTTCCTATCCTTTCTCCTAGCCTAATGCTTTTGCCTAGAATAACCTTTTAACTTTGTCCATCCTTTTCCCTGAGCTTACCTCTTCCCCTGGCCTGTTTCTCCCTGACTAACCTTTTCCCCCATCTAACCTTTTCCCCCGTCTAACCTTTTCCCCCTGCCTACCTTTTACCCCGCCTAATCTTTCCCCCTAGCCTTCATGTTTCACTTAGCTTAACGTTTCCGCCTAGCCTACTCTTTCCCCCAGCCTACCCTCTTAACCTAGCCTAACTTTTTCTGCTAACCTAAATTTCACTCTGGTCTAAACTTTTCCCCTAGACTTAACGTTTTCCCTAGACTAACCTATTCCCCTAGACAACCATCTTCCCCTGGCCTAACCTTTTCCTCTTCACCTTTTCACATAGCCTAACCTGACCTTAGCCTAACCTTTAGCCTGGCCTAAGCTTTTCCCCTAGCCTAACCTTTTCCCTTGGCTTATCCTTTTCCCAACCTAACCTTTTCTCCTGGCCCAACCTTCTTCCTGGCCTAACCTTCTCCCTGGCCTTACGTTTCCCTCTGGTCTAACTTTTTCCCCAGCCTAAACTTTTCCCCTAGCCTAACCTTTTTCCCCTAGGTTATCAATTTCCCACATTCTAATGTTTTCCCACATTCTAAGCTATTCCCCTAGCCTAACCTTTCCCCTCGCCTAACCTTTCACCCTATCCTACCCTTTTCCTGTAACTTAACCTTTCCCCCTCGCCTAACCTTTCCCCTCACCTAACCTTTCCCCTCGCCTAAACTTTTGCCCTCATCTTACCTTTTGTCCTAGCCTAACATTTTCTTTGATATAACATTTTCCCCTACCCTAACCTTTTACCCAGCCCTAACTTTTTCCGCTGGCTTAAGCTTATCCCCAGTTTAAGATTTTCCCCTAGCCTAAAGTTTTCCCCTAGCCTAACCTCTCCCTGGCCTAACCTTTGCACCTAGCCTAACCTTTCCCCTAGTGTAACCTTTTCCCCTAGCCTAACTATTTACCATAGCCTAACCTTTTCCCTGACTTAACGTTTTCCCCTAGCCTAAATATTTGCCCTAGCCTAACCTTTCCCTTGCAAAATCTTTCCCCTGGCCTAAGCTTTCCCCTTGCTTATCCATTTCCCATAGTCCTACCTTTTCCCTGTCCTACCCTTTTTCCCTAGCCTAAACATTTCCCCAAGACTAACCTTTTCCCCTAGCCTAACTTTATCCCTGGACTAACCTTTTCCCCTAGTGTAACCTTTTCCTCTAGTCTAACAATTTACCCTAGCCTAAACTTTTCCCTGACATACCCTTTTTCCCCGGACCATCCATTTTCCCGGCCTACCCTTTCCCTGGACTAACATTTTCCCTTATCCTAACCTTTTTCCCTAGCCTAACCTTTTCTCCGGCCTAACCTTTTCCCCTAGCCTAACCTTTTCCCCTGGCCTAACCCTATCCCCTAACCTAAGCTTTTCCCTGAACCTAACCTTTACACTTAGTCTAACCTGCTTTTCCCCTAACTTAAACTTTACACCTAACCTAACCTCTTCCCAAAGGCTTACCTTTCCCCCGGTCTAATATTTCCCCCTGGCCTAACCTTTTCTCCTAGCCTAAGTTATTCTCTGACTTAAGCTTTTCCCATGGCCTAAGCTTTCCCCTGGCCTATCCCTTTCCCTAGCGTAACATATCCCCTAAACTAAAGTTTGCATCTTGCCTAACCAATGCCATTCCGGCCTGGCCCCAAGGCCTTTGTGGTCCAGGTTGGGCCCAACTGCCTTTGCCTTTCAGGTTGGACCCCTACCTTTGACTTCCTGGCCTGGCCCCGAAGCCTTCGTGTTCCAGGTTTACTACCTTCCAAGCTTTTGCCTTCCTGGCCTGGCCCCAAAGGCTTCCTGTTCCAACTTTGGCCCCCCCAGCCTTTGCCTTCCCGACCTAGCCCCGAAGCTTTCTTATTCCAAGTTGGGTCTCCCAGCCTTTGCCTTCCAGGCCTGTCCCCAAAGCCTTCTCGTTCCGGTTTTGGTCCCTCCCCCTTTGCCTTCCAGGTCTGGTCCCGAATGCTTCTCCTTCCAAAGTGGACACCCCCGCCTTTGCCTTGCAGGCCTGGCCCCGAACCCTTCTCGTTCCAGGTTTGGCCCCCCCGCCTTTGTCTTCGACGTTGGACACCCCTGCCGTTTGCTTCCAGGCCTGGTCCCGAACACTTCTCGTTCCAGGTTGGGCGTCCACACCTTTGCCTTCCAGGCCTGGCCCCAAGCACTTCTCTTTCCAGGTTTGGCCTCCCAACCTTTACCTTCCAGGCCTAGACTTGAACCCTTCTCGTTCCAGGATTGCATCCCCCAACCACCCACCGCTTGTGCCTTCCCCGCCTGACCCTGCTGATTTTGCTTTCCTGGTCTGGGCCCAAACCCTTTTCATTCAGGGTTGGGCCCCCACCGCCTTTGCCTTACAGGTGGGCCACCCCGCCTTTGCTATCCAGACCTGGTCCCAAACCCTTCTCGTTCCAGGTTTGTCACCACCACCTTTGCCTTCCAGGCCTGGCCCCAACCCTTGGTATTCTAGTTTCGGGCCCCCAGCCTTTAACCTTTCCATCCTGGCCCCAAACCCTTCTCGTACGAGGTTGGGCCCCTCCACTTTGAACTTGCTGGCCTGTCCCCCGTCCTTTGCCTTCCTGGCCTGGCCACGAGCCCTTCTCATTCCAGGTTTGTTCCTCCGTATTTTCTTTCTAACCTTGGCCCTGAACCCTTTCATTCCAGATTGGGCCCTCCCCCTTTGCCTTTCAGGTTGTGCCACCTGACCTTGGCTTTCCAGGTTTGGCCCCCCTGCCTTTGCCTTTCAGGTCTGGCCGCAAACCCCCTTGTTCCGGGTTGGACCGCAGCCCCCCGCGACTTTGCCTTCCAGGTTTGACCCTGAACCCTTCTTGTTCCAGGTTGGGCCCACCCGCCTTTGTCTTCCAGGTTGGGCCCACCCACCTTTACCTTCCAGGTTGAACTCCCCTGCCGTTCCTTCCAGGCCTGGCCCCTAAGCCTTCTCATTCCAGGTTGAGCCCCACTGCCATTGCCTTCCCGATGTGGCCCCAAAGCCTTCTCATTCCAGGTTGGGCCCCAACCGCCTTTGGTTCCAGGCCTGGCCCCGAACCTTTCTCGTTCCAGGTTGGGCCCCCCCACCCACACGCCTTTGCCTTCCCGGGCTGGACCCAAACACTTCTCGTTCCATTTTGGGACCTCCAGCCTTTGTCTTCCATATTTGCCCCCCAGTCTTTGCCTTGCAGGTTTGGCCCTGCAGGTTCGGCCCTTTTCGTTCCAGTTTCCACCCTCCAACCTTTGCATTGCAGGTTTGGCTCCAAACCCTTTTCATTCCAGTTTGGTCCTCCCAGCCTTACTTGTCAGGTTTGGCCCAAACTCTTTTTGTTCCAGTTTGAGGCCCCCTGCTTTCACCTTCCGGGCCTGGACTCAAACTCTTCTCTTTCAAATTTGGGACCCCTAACCTTTGCCGTCCACATTTTCCCTTGAGCCTTTGCATTACAGGCCTGGTTCTGAACTCTTTTCATTCCACTTTTGCCCGCCCCCCCCCCCAGCCTTTGACTTGCAGGTTTGGCCCAAACTCTTTTGTTCAAGGTTTGCTCTCCTAGCCTTTGCCTTGCAGATTTGGTCCGAACCCTTGTCGTTTCATTTGGGGAACCCTAGCTTTTGCCTTGTAGGTTTGGTCCCAAACCCTTCTCGTTCCATTTTGGGTCCACTATCCTTTGCATTGCAGGCTGAGCTCCAAACCCTTTTCATTCCAGTTTGGGACTTCCAGCCTTTGCTTTACAGGTTTGGCCCCCCAGCCTTTGCCTTTCAGGTTTGACCCTCAACCTTTTTCGTTCCAGTTTGGGGCCACCTGCTTTTTCCTCACAGGTTTGGCCCCAAACACTTTTCGTTCCACTTAAGCCCAGCGGCCTTTGCCTTGCATGTTTGACCCCATACCCTTTTCTTTCGTGTTTGTGCCCTACAGCCTTTGCGTTGCAGGTTTAGCCCCGAACACTTTTCATTCAGGTTTGGGCCCTGCAGGCTTTGCCTTACAGGTTTGATCCCGAATCCTTTTCGTTCAAGACCAGGCCCCTCAGACTTTGCCTTGCAGGTTTGGCCCTGAATCCTTTCCATTCTAGTTTGGCCTCCCCTGCTTTTGTCTTGTGGCTGTGGCCCCGAACCCTTTCCATTGCAGTTTAGGCCCCACAACCATTGTGTTGGAGGTTTGGCCGCTAACTCTTTTTGTTTCAGTTTGGACCCCGCAGCCTTTGCCTTACATGTTTGGCCCCCAACCCATTTTGTTCCGGTTTGGTCCTCCCAGAGATTGCCTTTCAGGTTTGGCCCCGAACCCTTTTCGTTTCAGTTTGGGTACCACACCCTTTGCCTTGCAGGTTTGTTCCAGAACGGTTTTGCTTCCAGTTTGGCCCCCCGAGAGTTTGCCTTGCAGGTTTGGCCCTGAACCCTTTTCATTGCAGTTTGAATCTGGCAGCCTTTGCCTTGCAGGTTGGGCCCGGAACGTTTTTGGTTCCAGTTTGGGTCCCACAGCCTTTGCCTTGCAGGTTTGGCCCCAAATACTTGTGTTTACAGTTTTGGCTCCCTAGAGTTTGCCTTGCAGGTTTGACCCCAAACCCTTTTTGGTTTCAGTTTGGACAAACCTCCAAGGCAAACTCTCAGAAGACAAACTGGGACAAAAAGAGTTGGGAGCCAAATCTGCAGGGCAAAGGCTGCAAAGCCCAAACCTAAATGAAAATGGCTCAGGGCCAAACCTGCAAGGCAAAGGCTGTGGAGCCCAAAGTGGGACCAAAAGGGTTCAGGGCCAAAGCTGCAAGGCAAAATCTAAGAGGCCCAAATTGGAATCAAAAGGGTTCAGGGCCAAACCTTCAAGGCAAAGGCTGCAGGTCCCAAAGTGGAACCATAAGGGTTCGGGGCCAAAGCTGCAAGGCAAAAAATGGGGGTGCAAACTTGCAAGGCAAACTCTTAGGGGACCCCAACTGTAAACAAAAGCATTCAGAGCCAAACCTGCAAGGCAAAGGCTGTGGGACCCAAATTGGAACCAAAAGCATTTTGGGCCCAACCTGCAAGACAAAGGCTGCAGGTCCCAAACTGGAACCAAAAGCGTTCTGAGCTCAACCTGCAAGGTAAAGGCTGAGTGAAGGAAACTGGAACCAAAAGGGTTCATGGCCCAACCTGCAAGGCAAATGCTTCCTGACCCACACAGCAACTAGAATGGTTCGGGGCAAACCCTGCAAGGCAAATCTGCGGGGCCCAAACCTGAACGAAAAGTTCGGGGGCCAAACCTGCAAGGTAAACTCTAGGGGGCCGAAACTGGAAACAAAAAGGTTCGGGTCAAACTTGCAAGGTAAACTCTGGGGGGGCCCCAAAGTGGCACCAAAGGTGTTCGGGGCTAAACCTGCAAGGCAAAGGTTGCAGGACCCAAACTGAAAGGAAAAGTGTTCGGGGACAAGCCTGCAAGGCAAATTCTCGGGGGACAAACTGGAACAAAAAGAGTTGGGAGCCAAACTTGCAAGGCAAAGGCTGCAGTACCAAAACCTAAACGAAAAGGGCTCAGGGCCAAATCTGAAAGGCAAAGACTGGGGGTCCAAAATGGAACCAAAAGGATTCGGGGCCAAATCTGCTAGGCAAAGGATGTGGGGCTTAAACCAGAACTAAAAGAGTTCAGGGCCAAAGCTGTAAGGCAAAGACTGTGGGGCCCAAAACCTGAATGAAAAGAGTTCAGGGCCAAACCCGTAAGACAAAGGCTGCTGGGCCTAAACTGGAACCAAAAGGGTTTGGGGCCATAGCTGCAAGGTCAAGGCAGTGGGGCCCAAACTGAAACGAAAAGGGATTGTGGCCAAACCTGAAATGCAAAGGCTGTGGGGCCCAAACCTGAACAAAAAGGGCTTTGGGGACAAATCTGCAAGGCAAACTCCAGAGGGTCCAAATTGAAACCAGAAGGGTTGGGAGCCTAACCTGCAAGGCAAAGGCTGGGAGGGCCCAAAGTGGAACCGTAAGGGTTCGGGGCCCAATCTGCAAGACAAAATCTGGAGGACCCAAACTGGAACAAGAAAGGTTTGGGGCCAAACATGCAAGGCAAAGAGTGGGTGGGGGCAAAGCTTCAAGGCAAAGGCCACAGGGCCCGGACTGGAACCAAAAGGGTTTCGGGGCCAAATTTGCAAGGGAAAGGCTGTGGGGCCCATACCTGAATGAAAAGGGTTAGGGGCCAAACCTGGAAGGTAAATTTGAGGAGGCCCAAACTGGAACAAAAGGGTTCTGGGACAAACTTGCAAGGCAAACTCTGGGAGGGCTAAACTGGAACCAAAAGTGTTTGGAGGGCAAACCTGAAAGGCAAAGCCTGTGGGGCCCAAACTAGAACCAAAAAGTTTCGGGGCATTACTTGTAAGTCATGAGGGGGCCAAGCTGGTACCAAAAGTGTTCGGGTTCTGACCTTAATGGCAAAGGCTCCTGAATTTCAAGACAAAGGCTGCAGGCCCCAAACTGAAATGGAACGGGTTCAGGGCGATGCCTGCAAGGTAAAGGCTGTGGGCCCAAACTGTAACCAAAAGGGTTCGGGGCCAAATTTGCAAGGCAAAGGCTATGGGACCCAAACTAGAACCAAGAGCATTCTGGGTCTAAACTGCAATGTAAAGTCTGTGGGTCCTAAATTGGAACTAAAAGGGTTTGGGGCCAAACCAGTAAGGCAAAGGCTGTGGGACCCAAACCTAACGAAAACCTTTCGGGGCCAAACCTTCAAGGCAAAGGTTGTGGTGCCTAAACTGGAACCAAAAGGGTTCGGGGCCAAACCTGCAAAGCAAAGGCTGCAGGGCCCAAACTGGAACCAAAAGTGTTCAGGGCCAAACCTGTAAGGTAAAGGCTGCAGGACTCAAACTGAAACAAAAGAAGTTCGGGGCCAAACCTGCAAGGCAAAGGTTGCAGGACGCAAACTAGAACCAAATGTGTTCGGAGCCAAACCTACAATGCAAAGTCTGAGGGGGCCAAATTGTAAAAAAAAAGGGTTGGGGGCAAACCTGCAACGCAAAGACTGCCGGGCCCAAAATGGAATGAAAAGGATTTGGACCCAAAGCTGCAGGTCAAAGGCTGCGGGATCCAAACCTGAACGAAAAGGGTTCGGGGCCAAATCTGCAAAGCAAGTGCAGGGGGGCCCAAACTGGAAGGAAAGGGGTTTGGGGCTAAACCTGCTAGGCAACGATTGCGGGACCCAAACTGGAACGTAAAGGGTTGAGGGCCAAACCTGCAAGGGAAAAACTGCAGGACCCAAAGTGAAATGAAAAGGGTTCGGGATGAAACATGCAATGCAAAGGTTGTGGGTCTCAAACTTGAATGAAAAGGGTTCGGGCCAAACCTGCAAGACAAATTCTAGGGTGCCCAAACCAGAACCAAAAGGGTTCGGGGCATTACCTGCGAGGCAAAGTCGGGTGGTGGGGTGGCGGGGGGCGGGGGAGGGCAAACCTGAACAAAACGGATTCAGGGCCAAACCTGCAAGGCAAAGACTGGGGGCCCAATCTGGAAAGAAATGGGTTCCGGGGCAAACCTGAAAGGCAAAGGGTGTGGGGTCCAAACTGGAACCAAAATGGGTCGGGGCCAAAGCTGCAAGACAAACTCTAGGGTGCCCAAACTGGAACCAAAAGAGTTCAGGGCCAAACCTGCAAGACAAAGTCTGACGTGGCAGACCTGCAAGGCAAAGGCTACAGGGCCCACACTGAAACCAAGAGTTCAGGGCCCAACGTGAAAGGCAAAGGCTACACGGGGCCCTAACCTGAATGAAAATGGTTCGGAGCCAAATCTGCAAGGCAAATTCTAGGAGCCCCAAACTGGAACCAAAAAGGTTCGGGGCCAAACCTGCAAGGGAAAGGTTGCCTCGCCCAAACTGGGATGAAAAGTGTTCTGGGCCAAACCTGCAAGGCAAAGCCTACCTGGCCCAAACTGGAATGACAAGGATTCGGGGCCCAATATGCTAGGTAAAGTTTGGGGGACACAAACTGGAACAAACAAGGTTTGGGGCCAAACATGCAAGGCAAAAACTTGGGGGGGGCAAACCTACAATGCATAGACTGCATTGCCCAAACTGAAACCCTCCTCCTCCATACCTTATCTCACTTTGGCTTCACGGACTCCATCCTCTCCTGGTTCTCCTCTTATCTCTCTGGCTGGTCATTCTTGGTCTCCTTCGCAGGCGCCTCCTCCCCCTCCCATCCTTTAACTGTTGGAGTTCCTCAAGGGTCAGTTCTTGGCCCTCTTCTGTTCTCCTTTTACACTCACTCCCTTGGTGAACTCATTCGCTCTCACGGCTTTGTCTACCATCTCTACGCAGATGACACACAGATCTACATCTCTGCCCCTGTCCTCTCCCCCTCCCTTCAGGCTCGCATCTCCTCCTGCCTCCAGGATGTCTCCACCTGGATGTCGGCCCACCACCTAAAACTCAACATGAGCAAGACTGAGTTCCTCATCTTCCTTCCCAAGCCCGGTCCTCTCCCAGACTTTCCTATCACCGTGGATGGCACGACCAACCTTCCTGTCTCTCAGGCCCGCAATCTCGGTGCCATCCTTGACTCGTCTCTCTCGTTCACCCCACACATCCTATCCGTTACCAAGACCTGCCGGTTTCACCTTTACAATATCGCCAAGATCCGCCCTTTCCTCTCCACACAAATGGCTACCTTACTGCTACGGGCTCTTGTTATATCCCGGCTAGACTACTGTGTCAGCCTTCTCTCTGATCTCCCTTCCTCCTCTCTCGCCCCGCTCCAGTCTATTCTTCACTCCGCTGCCTGGCTCATCTTCCTGCAGAAACGATCTGGGCATGTCACTCCCCTTCTTAAACACCTCCGGTGGTTGCCTATCAACCGCTGCTCCAAACAAAAACTCTTCACTCTAGGCTTCAAGGCTCTACATCACCTCCCCCCTTCCTACCTCTCCTCCTTCTCTCTTTCTACTGCCCACCCCATACGCTCTGCTCCTCTGCCGGCCACCTCCTCACCGTCCCTCGGTCTCGCCTATCCCACCGTCGACCCCTGGATCACGTCCTCCCGCCGTCCTGAAATGCCCTTCCTCCTCACCTCCGCCAAACTAATTCTCTTCCCCTCTTCAAAACCCTACTTAAAACTCACCTCCTCCAAGAGGTCTTCCCAAACTGAGCTCCCCTTCTCCCTCTACTCCCTCTACCGCCCCCCCTTCACCTCTCCACAGCTTAACCTTCTTTTCCCCCCATTTCCCTCTGTTCCTCCCCCTCTACCTTCCCATCCCCTCAGCACTGTACTCGTCTGCTCAACTGTATATATTTTCATTACCCTATTCATTTTGTTAATGAAATGTACATCGCCTTGATTCTATTTAGTTGCCATTGTTTTCGAGATGTTCTTCACCTTGACTCTATTTATTGCCATCGTTCTTGTCTGTCTCCCCCGATTAGACTGTAAGCCCATCAAACGGCAGGGACTGTCTCTATCCATTGCCGACTTGTTCATTCCAAGCGCTTAGTACAGTGCTCTGCACATAGTAAGCGCTCAATAAATACTATTGAATGAATGAATGAATGAATGAAACCAAAAGGGATCGGGGCCAAACTGCAAGGCAAGCTCTAGGGGGCTCAAACTGGAACCAAAAGGGTTTGGGGCCAAACCTATAAGGCAAAGGCGGTGGAGCCCAAACTGAACCAAAAGTGTTTGGGACCAAACCTGCAAGGCAAAGGCTGCAGGGCCCAAACCTCAACAAAAAGGGTTTGGAGCCAAACCTGCAAGGTAAACTCTAGAGAGCCCAAACTGGAACCAAGAGTGTTCGGGTCCAAAACTGCAAGGCAAAGGCTGAGCGGCCCAAACTGGAACCAAAAAGGTTTGGGGTCAAACCTGCAAAGCTAAGGCTTGGTGGGTAAACCTGCAAGGCAAAAGCTGCGGGGTCCAAACTTGAACGAAAAGAGTTCAGGTCCAAACCTGCAAGATAAAGGGTGCGGGGCCCAAACTGTAACCAAAAGCGTTTGGGGCCAAATATGCGAGGCAAAGGATGGGGAGGACAAACCTGCAAGGCAAACACTATGGGGCCCAAACTAACCGAAAGAGTTCGGGGCCAATCCTGTATCGCAAAGGCTGCAGGACCCAAACTGGAACCAAAAGCGTTGGGGCCCAACATTCAAGGCAAAGGCTGCGGGACCCAAACTAGAACAAAAAGGGTTCAGGGCCAAACTTGCAAGGCAAAGGCTGTGGGGCCCAAACTAGGACCAAAAAGGTTTGGGGCCAAACTTGCAAGGCAAACTCTAGGGGGCCCAAACTGGAACGAGAAGGGTTCGGGGCCCAATCTGCAAGGCAAAGATTGTGTGAGCAAACCTGCAAGGAAAAGGCTGTGAGGACTAACCTGAAAGGCAAACTATGGGGGTGACAAACTGGAACAAAAAGAGTTGGGAGCCAAACCTGCAAGGCAAAGGCTGCAGGGGCCCAAACATGAACGAAAAGGGTTCGGGGCCAAACCTGCAAGGCAAATTCTAGGGTGCCTGAACTGTGACCAAAAGTGTTTGGAGCCAAATGTGCAAGGCAAAGGCTGTGAGGCCTAAACTGGAACAAAAAGGGTTCAAGACCAAACCTCCAAGGCAAATGCTGCGGGACCCAAACTGGAAATAAAAGAGTTTCGGGCCCAACCTGCAAGGCAAAGTCTGTGGGACCCAAATTGGAATGAAAAACGTTCGCAGCCAAACTTGCAAGGCAAAGGCTACGGGGCCCAAACCTGAACGAAATAGGTTCAGGGCCAAACCTGCAAGGCAATTACTGTTGTATCCAAACTGGAATGAAAGAGTTTGGGGGCAAACTTGCGAGGTAAAGGCTGCGGGGCCCAAACCTGAACAAAAACGTTCGAGGATAAACCTAAAAGGAAAACTTTAGGGGACCCAAACAGGAACCAAACTGGTTCGGCCCAAACCTACAAGGCATACTCTGCGGGTCCAAAACTGCAAGGAAAAGGCTGTGGGGCCCAGACTGGAACCAAAGGTGTTTGCGGCCACAAAGGTGTTTACGGCCACACTTGCATGACACAGGCTGCAGGACTCAAACCGGAACAAAATGAGTTCTGGGCCCTTCCGGGCCCAACCTGCAAGGCAAAGTGTGCAGGATCCAAACTGGAACCAAAGGGTTATGGGCCAAACCTACAAGGCAAAGTCTTGGGGGGCAAACCAGTAAGGCAAAGGCTGTGGATCCTAAACTGGAACCAATAGGATTCTGGGCCAAATCTGCAAGGCAAAGGCTGCAGGGCCCAAACCTGAACAAAAGGGTTTCGGGGCCAAACCTGTAAGGCAAACTCTGGGGTGACCAAACTGGAACCAAAAGCGTTAGGGGACAAACCTGCAAGGCAAACCCTGGGGGGGGGGCAAACTGGTACCAAGAGAGTTCAGGGCCAAACCTGCAATGCAGAGACTTGGGGGGCAAACCTGCAAGGCAAAGGCTGTGGGGCAGAATCTGGAACCAAAAGGGTTCAGTGCCAAACCAACCAGGCAAAGTCTGCAAGGCCTAAACCTGAACGAAAAGGGTTCGGGGCCAAACCTGCAAGGTGAGGGCTGAGAGTGCTAAACTGAAATGAAAAGAGTTTGGAGCCAAATGTGCAAGGGAAAGGCTGAAGGGTAAAACTAGAAGGCAAATACTGGGAGACCTAAACTGGAACAAAACTGTTTGGGGCCAGGCCTGCAAGGCAAAGGTGGGGGGACCCAAACCTGGAGAGCAAAGGCACGGGAGCCCAACCTGGTACAAGAAGGCTTCGGGGCCAAGCCTGGAAGGAAATGATGGGGGAATCCAACCTGGAAGGCAAAGGAGGGCAGGACCAACCTGGATGGGAAGGGTTTGGGGCCAAAACTGGAAGGCAAAGATGAGGGGGTTCAACTTGGAACGAGAGGGTTTGGGGCCAGGCTGGGAAGGCAGAGGCCAGGGGACCCAACCTGAAAACAGAAGTCTTCGGGGCTAGGTCGGGTAGGCAGAGGCTGGGGGACCAAACCTGGAATGAGAAAGCTTCAGGGTTAGGCCTGGAAGGCAAAGGCCTGGGGACAAGGCCTGGAAACTCAAAGGCACAGGGGCCCAACCTGGAAAAAAAAGAGTTCGGGGCCAGGCCTGGAAGGTCAAGGTCGGGGGAGACCAACGTGGAAAGCAAAGGTGGGGTGGCCCAACCAGCTAGGCAAAGGTGGGGGGGTCCAAACCTTGAACTAGAAGAGTTAGGGCCCAGGCCGGGAAGGCAAAAGTGGGGAAGCCCAACCTCGAACAAGAAGCGTTCGGGGACAGGCCTAGAAGGCAAAGGCAGGTGGGCAGGCAGGGAAGGCAAAAGTGTTGGACGGTTAGGGGTGAGCAAACCTGGAATGTGAAGGGTTTGAGGCTAGGAAGGCAAAAGTCAGGGGACCCAGCCTGGAAGGCAAAAGCGGTGGGACCAAACCTGAAGGCAAAGGGAAGAGGGCCCAACTTGGAATGGGAAGTGTTTGGGACCAGGCTTGGAAGGCAAAGGCCGGGGGACCAAACCTGGAACGAGAAATGTTCATGGCCAGGCATAGAAGGCAATGGCGGGGGCGGGGGGTTGGGGGGAACCTTGAACAAGAAATGTTAGGGATGAGGCCTGGAATCAAAAGGGAGGTGGGGTGGGGGGGCAACCTGGAATGAGAAAGCTTGGGGCCAAGCGTAGAAAGAAATGGCAGGGGGCCCCACCTGGAACGAGAAAGGTTCAGGGCCAGGCCTGGAAGGAAACAGCAGGGGGGGGGTCGAACCTTGCAGGCAAAGGTGGGGGGACCAAACCTGGAACAAAAAGTGTTCGGGGCCAGGCCTGAAAGGCAAAGGCAGTGGGGCCAAACCTGGAATGAGAAAGCTTTGAGGCCAGGGCCGGAAGGCAAAGGCAGGAAGCCAATCCTGGAACACAAGGGCTTCGCGGCCAGGCCTGGAAGGCTCTGGAGGGAGGGGGATCCAACCTGGAATGAGAAGGGTTTGGTGCCAAATTTAGAAATCAAAGGCCCAGGCGGGGCCAAACCCGGAAAGAGAAGTGTTCGGCCTGGAAGGCCATGGAGGGTGGGGCGTCCCACCTGGAAAGCAAAGACTGGGTGGCCCAACCTGCAAGGCGAAGGCTGGGGGGCCCAACTTGGAACGAGAAGGATTCAGGCCCAGGCCTGGAAGGCAAAGGCGTGCGGCCAGGCCAGGAAGGCAAAAGCAGTGGCGGGGTAAACCTGGAACAAGAAGGGTTCGGGGCCAGGCCGGGAAGGCTTTGGTGGGGTTGGTCCAACCTGGAACGAGAAGGGTTCGGGGTCAGGCCTGGAAGGCAAAGGCGGGGCCCAAACCTGTAAAGAGAAGGCTTCAGAGCCAGGTCTACAAGGCAAAGACGTGGGGGCCCAACATGGAACTCGAAGGGTTAGGGGCAAGGCCTGGAAGGCAGAGGCAGGGGAGTCAGGCCAGGAACTCAAAGGCGCAGGGGCCCAACCTGGATTGCGAATTCTTCAGAGCCAGGCCGAGAAGGCAAAGACTGGAGGTGCCAAACCTGGAACGAGAAGGGTTCAGGGCCAGGCCTGGAAGGCAAAGGCGCGGTGGTCCGACCTGGAAGGCAAAGGTGGAGCGGCACAACCTTGAACGAAAGAGATTCGGGGCCAGGCCTGGAAGGAAATGGCAGAGGTGTCCAACCTCGAAGGCAAAGGCGGGGCGGGGGGGCAAACCTGAAACAAGAAGGGTCCAGGGCCAGGCCTGCAAGGCAAAGGAGGGTGAGTCCAACCTGGAAGGCAAATGCGGGGGGCCCAACCTAGAATGAGAAGACTTTAGGGACAGGCCTCGATGGCAAAGGCGGGGAGACCAAACCAGGAATGAGGAGGGTTTGTTGCCAGGCATGGAAGGCAATGGCAGGGTGGGACCAACCTGGAAGGAGAAGGCTTCAGGGATAGGTCGGTAAGGCAAAGGCTGGTGGGTCAAAGTTGGAACACGAAGGCTTGGGGGCCAGGCCGGGAAGGCAAAGGCTGGGGGCGGAGGGTGGGGGGCAAATCTGGAACGAGAAGGGCTCAGGGCCTGGGCCTGGAAGGCAAAGGCAGGGAGGGGTCCAACCCGCAAGGCAAAGGCAGGTGGGCCCAACCTGGAACACAAAGACCTCAGGCCCAGGCCAGGATGGCATAGGTTGCAAGATGTAAAGTTTAGATTAGGGGATATGTTACACTAGAGAAAGGGATAGGCCGGGGGAAAGGTTAGGCCATGGCAAAAGTTTAAGTTGGGGAATAAGTTATGCTAGGGGAAAAGGTTAGGGTAGGGGAAAAGCTTAGGCCAGGAGAAAAGGTTAGACTAGGGTAAAAGGTTAGGCCAGTGAAAGGGTAGGCTATGCAAAATGGTTGGTCTGGGGAAAAAGGTTAGGTTAGGGAAAAGGTTAGGTTATGGTAAATTGTTAGGCTAGGGGAAAAGGTTACAGTAGGGGAAAAGGTTAGGCAAGGGAGAAAGTTAGGCCAGGGAGAAAGTTAGTTTTGGGGAAAAGGTTAGTTTCCCTCTCTCTCGTCCCACCCCCTCAGCACTATACTCGTCCACTAAAACTGTATAGATCTTCATCACCCAATTTATTTTATTTTGTTTAATGAGATGTACATCACCCTGATTCTATTTATTTGCCATTGTTTGTATGAGATGTTCTTCCCCTTGACTCAATTTATTCCCATTGTTCTTGTCTGCCTGTCTCCCCCGATTAGACTGTAAGCCCGTCAAAGGGCAGGGACTGTATCTGTTGCCGACTTGTACATTCCAAGCGCTTAGTACAGTGCTCTGCACATAGTAAGCGCTCAATAAATACTATTGAATGAATGAATGAATGAATGGAGAGAGCAGCCGAGGAGCCAGGTCTCCGTAAGAGCGAGGAGGAGGAGGAGAGAGCGGGAAAGGAAAAGATCAAGCATGAAAGGTAGTTTACCTGTAATGGAGCGGGGATTTCAAAGGCCACACCTGAAAATAGCTGTGGGTGCAGGGGAGGGAGAGGGAGGGAGCGGGGGGAGAGAAGGGTTTGGTTGGTGATGAGTTGGCGGGGCCCTGGACGAGGAGCAGGGGATGAGGGGTGGCGGTGAGACAGAAGGACTGGGATGGGGCGTGGGTGGGGAAGTGGGAAGGGGGTGGGGGGAAGGAAGAGCTTTGGTGGGAAGGAGCATAGGGGGAGAGGGAAGAGGGTTGGCGCTGATAAAGTGGGGTTCCAGGGTGGGGGAGGGGAGGATATATGAGGCAGAAGAGAGAGCGGGAAAGAGCTGGTCGAGAACAGGGAAGGGGAAGCTGAGGATTCGGAGGGGCAGATGAGAGGAGGGGGGGTGGAAGGGCATGGTGAGGTCAGAGAGGTAGGTGGCAACTCTGAGAGCAATTAACAATAACATGCGAAAGAGGCAATATAGTAACATGATACAGTATAACTTTATTAATAAGCGGGTGATGACCAGGGTCGGGTGTTGACTTGACTAAGGGTCGATCTGATCAAAATAAAAAGGCTAGAGGCAAGGAGAGTCCTGGAGCTCATGGTCCAGATGTCCCTGAGGCGGCGGAGGGAACCCTGGGAATGTCCGATGTGGGTTGCGCGCGCAAGTGGCAGCTAAGTGGCAGTGAGAACAAGAGAATTGTAGCCTGGGGGTGGGGGAAATCTATCATCTCACATGGGAGGAGAGAGTGAGGGCTTCCCAAAGGATGGCCGCTTCTGGGTGGAGTCGGGGGAGGGCGGTTGGGGATGTAATGTCCAACGGCTGGGGTGGGGGGGAGGGGAAGACAGGCCCGGGGGTGGGAGGAGCAGGGGAGCACAATGTCCCACGACTCTGGGGCACCGGGGGAGGGAGTGCTGGGGAGAACAGAGTCCTGCGGATCGGGTTTGCTACCAGGATAGGCTATGAGGGTCAGGGAAAGTTGTGGGGAGTTCTGGGAGCTATTCGTGGGTAGGAAGCTCCTGCAAACTCCAGCCTGCTCATCAGGTCTCATGTAGACCACATCCATCCCAACTCATCCCCATACAGCCTCCCACCTATATAGTGGACATACCAGTGGTCTCCCAGAACTTTAAGAGTCCTACTGAAAATGTTTCTTCTTCAGTAAGCCTTCCCTGACTAAAACTCACATCCTCCCCATACCCAGCCCCAGCACATACACACACATACGCGCACACACACACACACACACACACACACCTTATTTACCCTTTCAAATCACCCATGCACTTAGGCACACCCAGCGAGCACTGAACTATGCACCGCACAACAATTAGGTACATATCCTTCTACTTAGATCCTTACCTTACCTGCATTGTATTAATTGGGTCCTCCCCATTCAACTGATGCTGGACCTATAAGATTGAAAGAGAACTCTGGTAGTATGTGGGAGACAAGCATATCTTGAAGGTGTAAAGGAAGGAGAGCAGAAAAGTGGGGTCAGGTCAGTTGAGCTAGTGAGTCAGGGCTGCAGTGAACGTGTCTGTTAATTCTCTTGTACTGTACTTTCCTAACCGTGTAGTAAAGTGTTCTACACATAGTAAGCACTCAGTAAGCACCACTGATTAATTGCAGGAAGGAAATGACTCTTGGAATTTCCACAGCCACAGAGAAAGGCTGGAGAACAAAGATGCAGTTTGAGTGGCCAAGAAGCCTTCTGAAATGGAACGTTAGACCCTTCACCCCACTACCCACTGTCCTCACAGGCACGAATAAAGTTGAGAAAGGGGGAAGATTATTCCTCCAAAGAGCCTGCCAAGGACACCTTTAAGGAAATTACCTGGCCCAAAAGAGCCCCTAGTAAGCAAGCCAGAAAGCAGATTCAGAGTTACCCCCAACTCCACACCTCCTTCAACCCTAAAACATTCCTCTTATCCTCCTAAACTCCACAACCCCTAATGTTTAAAACCAACACACCCAAGTCCAAATAGTCTCATGCTCTGGAGGTTTATATAGGGGAGGGGGCGGAGCCCAGCCTGACGTCAGTAATCCACCTGATTGACAACAGCTGGGTTAGAGATCAGGTGTCCCGGGAGGAAGCCCTAGCAGCTTCATTGGAAAAGGGGATGGTTTTGGGGAAGATAGGGTAGGATGGGATAGGGGGAAATGGATAGGATTGTATTGAATCTCTAGCATGAAAGGATTTGTCCAGGGAAAAAAATTACAAACAGCTCTCCAGGGGGTCTCATCTCTGGCCTGACCCCCACTCCACCTTTCTTTCCTGTCTGAGTTCCCTCCTCACAGCCCCCACATCCGACCTGCTGACACTGGACCCCAGGGGTAGTCAGATCAGTCTGGCCCTGCAAAGCAGAAAAACCATCACTCTCCCCACCTTCAGAGCCCTCCTAAAATCACACTGGATAGAATTCAGTTTCTGGTACAATACCTGCCTTCTATCCTCCCAGCCCACACTGCCATGAACTCGATTTCAGACAGGAATCTGCACAACTCTGCTTCTCAGAGAGAAATAGGGGAGAAACCCTGATCTCCTCCTTATAATAGAAACCACAAACTTCCACAAAGAGCCCAAAAGGGTCCCTTCTCTGGAGAGTGAGGCTGAGCAGTGACCCTGTAGTCAGGACTGTAGTCCCACAGAGGCTTGCCCCATCTAGAGAATTAAGGGTTCTGGGTCTTCTCAGTCCCAGGCAAATCAGACAGAACTAGCTTCTTGCACAGAGCCCAGGCCCCTGTTCTCCCATGAGTGGCATCCACCTCATCACTCTTCTTCCCCCATTATTCACACACACAAACACACACACACACACACCATACTCCCCTCTGGGGTAGGAATGTAGTCTATTCAGTAAGAGGGAAAATCTGGGAGTTGAGTCTGCCCACAGCATAAGAGAGATCATCCTTGAGGCTAAGGAGAAACACTGAGCAACTCTTCTGGAGAGATGTCCCTGGTCCCTGGAAGCAGAACCACCCTCGGGTCTGCAAGCAGCAGCCTGCCTAGTGGCACTAATTTGAATTCTGGGCAGCTGTGTTTATTGACACCTGGTGGCAACAAACATTGCCCTGAAAGGCTGCCCTTCTCAATAGCCCCACGGTGAAACTTGCTATTGTTCTGTGAGGCTTAGCCTTTCTATCACCGCTAGGGTGGCACTGATCTATTTTACGGTGTTTGTGAAGCTCTCACTGTGTGCCAGACACTGTACTAAAGCACTGGGATAGGAAGAAGCCCATCAGTTTGGACGTAGTCCACATCCCACATAGGACTCACAAGTCTTAATCCCCATTTTAGAGATGAGGTAACTGAGGAACGGAGAAGTGAGTTGACTTGCCCAAGGCCACCCAGAAGACAAGTAACAGGGACTGGTTTAGGAGCCAGGTCTTTCTGACGCGCAAGCCCGAGCTGTAGCCACAAGGCGGCGCTGCTTCTCTCTTAGAGGTGATTCTGGGCGGCCGCGCCACTCTAACGCCACCTTCTGGTACTTTGCTCCAACAGCACCGGTTCCCTCTTTGGCCCTCCATCTTGTCTATGTCGCCTCCGATTCCTTTTCCCTCTCCACATAGGCCAGACGACCACTCTCCCTTTCTTCAGAGCATTATTAAGGTCTAACTCCGCCAACAGGGCTTCTCTGATTAAGCCCTGATTCCCCCCCCCCCCCGCTTCTTCACCCTTCTGCGTCAGCACCCTTGTATCTATAACCTTTAGGCATCCGCTATTTGCCCTGCAGCATTTATGTGCATATCTGTAAACTATGCATTCTGTGTACAGAAGTGCAGTGGGTGTGATCACAGAGGGGGTAGTTAATGGTTGTAATAATAATATAATAATGATAAATAATAACTGTGGTATTTCTTTAGCGCTTAAAATGTGACAGGCACTGTACTAAGCATTGGGGTAGATACAAAATAAAATTGGGTTGGATGCAGTCCTTGTCCCACGTGAAGCTCATGGACTCAAGACCCATTAGACAAATTAGGTAACTGAGGTGCAGAGGAGTGAAGCGACCTGCCCAGGGCCACCTGGTAGAAAAGTGACTGAGCCAGGATTCAAACCTTTTACCTTTAAACTCCCAGGCCTGTGCTCTAGCCACTAAGGACAGAACGAGGTGAAAACATTCTGGTGACTATTGAGCGTGGACTGTGTGCTGAGAACAGTAGGAAGTGCTGGAGGAGTATGATACTGAGTTATTATGCTTTATGTTAAGCACTTACTATGTGCCAAGCACTGTTCTAAGCACTAGGGTATATACGAGGTGATCAGTTCATCCTACGTGGGGCTCACAGTCTTAATCCCCATTTTACAGATGAGGGAACTGAGGAATGGAGAAGTTAAAAGACTTGCCCAAGGTCACACATCAGACAAGTGGCAGAGATGGAATTAGAACCCACATCCTCTGACTCCCAAGCCTGTGCTCTTGCCACTAGGCCTTTTGGTTGTGGGCAGGGAATGTGTCTGTCCTAGTGTACTCTCCCAAGCGCTTTGTGCAGTGCTTTGCACGCAGTTAGCCCTCCATCATGTCTGGTATTGTGAGATCTGGCGTTATGGGATCTGGTCCGGAAGACTCGCCTCAGTGAGAGACTATGGAGGCCCAAGTCTCCCCTTCCTGCCATCCGTCACCCACTAAGAATCACATCTATTGGACATAGACTCCGGGAGAGCCATTTGTCTGATAGAAAGAGAGAGATGGGGGGCAGAAACCATCTAGGTTACCAACATGAGTCTTCCCGAAATCTGGGTTGCCAAATAGAGGTGAGGTTTGACAATTGCAGCTATGCCATCGTGGCTTAGTGGAAAGAGCACTGGCTTGAGAGTCAGAGGACATGGGTTCTAAGCCCGGCTCCACCACTAAAGCTGAGTGACTTTAGGCAAGACACTTAACTTCTCTGTGCCTCAGTTACCTCATCTGCAAAATGGGGATTAAGACTGTAAGCCCCACATGGAACAAGCCGATGACCTTGAATCTATCCCAGAATTTAGAACAGTGCTTGGCACATAGTAAGTGCTTAAATATACCATCATCATTATTATCTCCCAAACAGTGTGGCTTAGTGGAAAGAGCACGATCTTGGGAGTCAGAGGATGTGAGTTCTAATCCCATCTCTGCCACTTGTCTGCTGTGTGACCTTGGGCAAGTCATTTAACTTCTTTGTGCCTCAGTTGCCTCATCTGTAAAATGGGGATTAAGACTGCAAGCCCCTCGTGGGACAACCTGATTATCTTGTATCTATCTCAGTGTTTGGCACATAGTATGCACTTAACAAATACCGTAATTATTATTATTATCATTATTAAGCAGACTACTACATCCTGCAGTTCAAAACCCTTAACTAACCCCATCTTCATATTTCCAATTCCATTATTCTCTAGGAACTGGATGACCAGAACAATGAAAGACTGGACAGAATTCGACCCCTGCACTCCTGCTTTAGAACTGGATGTTGGCCCGCCACCTAAAACTCAACATGAGCAAGACTGAGCTCCTCATCTTCCCTCCCAAACCCGGTCCTCTCCCAGACTTCTCTATCACCGTGGATGGCTCGACCATCCTTCCCGTCTCTCAGGCCTGCAATCTCGGTGCCATCCTTGACTCGTCTCTCTCATTCACCCCACACATCCTATCCGTTACCAAGACCTACCGGTTTCACCTTTACAATATCGCCAAGATCCGCCCTTTCCTCTCCACCCAAACGGCTACCTTACTATTACGGGCTCTCGTTATATCCCGGCTAGACTACTGTGTCAGCCTTCTCTCTGACCTCCCTTCCTCCTCTCTCGCCCCACTCCGGTCTATTCTTCACTCCGCTGCCCGGCTCATCTTCCTGCAGAAACGATCTGGGCATGTCACTCCCCTTCTTAAACAACTCCAGTGGTTGCCTATCAACCTCCGCTCCAAACAAAAACTCCTCACTCTAGGCTTCAAGGCTCTACATCACCTTGCCCCTTCCTACCTCTCCTCCCTTCTCTCTTTCTACTGCCCATCCGGCACGCTCTGCTCCTCCGCCCCCCACCTCCTCACCGTCCCTCGGTCTCGCCTATCCCGCCGTCGACCCCTGGACCACGTCCTCCCGCGGTCCTGGAACGCCCTCCCTCCTCACCTCCGCCAAACTGATTCTCTTCCCCTCTTCAAAACCCTACTTAAAACTCACCTCCTCCAAGAGGCATTCCCAGACTGAGCTCCCCTTCTCCCTCTACTCCCTCTACCACCCCCTTCACCTCTCCGCAGCTAAACCCTCTTTTCCCCCTTTCCCTCTGCTCCTCCCCCTCTCCCTTCCCATCCCCTCAGCACCGTACTCGTCCGCTCAACTGTATATATTTTCATTACCCTATTTATTTTGTTAATGAAATGTACATCGCCTTGATTCTATTTAGTTGCCATTGTTTTTACGAGATGTTCTTCCCCTCGACTCTATTTATTGCCATTGTTCTCGTCTGTCCGTCTCCCCCGATTAGACTGTAAGCCCGTCAAACGGCAGGGACTGTCTCTATCTGTTGCCGACTTGTTCATTCCAAGCGCTTAGTCCAGTGCTCTGCACATAGTAAGCGCTCAATAAATACTATTGAATGAATGAAAAGTCCTCAAGGCTCTGATCCTCAAAGAGGAACAGGGGTGACATGTTAATGCCATCCTGTCCTACTCCTGACACTAGACTTCTCCCTCCCCCCACCCCCCAGAAGCCACCACTGGCAAGGCCACAAACGTCCCTTCTCTGGGCTTGAAGCTATGCCAGAAGAGTCTGCAGACAGGACTGAAGGCAATGGGAGATTTGATCCATCTAGAGAATTAAGAGCCCCGGGTCTTTTCCATTCCACAATCGGGTCAGAAAGAACCAGTTCCCTGCCCAGAGTTCCAGTTCCCATTTCCAGTACCAGCCTTTGTGCTGGGGGTGGCAGCCCCCTCCTCTCTCTCTTCTCCTCCTCCAGAGATGAACTTGAAAGCATGGAAATTCAAATGCAAACATATTCACCAACCACAAACAAGACCTTCTCTTAGAGGTGGCGGCACAGTTACTGGCTCCGTCACTCCACGAGGATTATAGTTGGGAAATGCATTGTGGTGGACACGGAGGGGGTCCCTAATTTGATAGGAGCTACCACTATCACACATGGAGGAGGTCCCCAGTTGTCGACAGGGGTGTGCAAGGCTCCAGGTCTGCTAAGTTGGTCAAGCCAAAGCCGGCTCCCTGCACCGAGCCCCAGTTCATGAGTCCAGAACCAGCTTTCCTGCTGAGTGTGGCAGCCCCCTCCTCATTACTCTCCCCAAAGCTAACCCCATCTTTCATGCATGCAAGCACACATGCACACACACACTCCTTTGAGTGGGAGTGAATTACAGAGCTGCATCTTTCAATGGTGGGGTGCATTGAGGTGACTGCCCTAGTGCAGGGGGATAAACTTCAAGGGTTGAGAGTTGTGATGAGCTGCAACTAAAGGGGGGAGCAGTAGCCTGTAGGATTCTCCCCTTGGTCATCCAGCCCCAAGCTGCAGAGTTCTGGAGGAGAAGATCTGTGGGGCTTTCCTTCTCCCAGGGCTTAGAGCCTACAGGGCCCAGAATCAGGGGTGTTGGAATTCACCATAAATGCCTCCTCTGAAGATGGGGAAGATGATTCTCAGTCTCATGGGAGAAAGGCAACACTGGAACCATCCATCCAGCTAATTAATTAGGCCAGTTAATTTGCCTCTGCACTGCACTTAGCAGGTCATCGGGTATTTCAATTCTGCTGCTTTGGATGCTTCTGTTGACAAGAACTGAGTTGGGAAACGTCAGTTTTCTAAAGTCAAACAGGCCCACTCCCTTCTGTGTCACCATGACTGGAGCAACTTTGCTCTTTCCCCCCTCCCCCTGCCTCTCAGCCCTTATGAATATATCTATAATTTTATTTATATATATTGATGTCTACTTGCTGGTATTGATGTTTGCCCCTCCCCCTCAACACACACACACACACTCACTGTGAGCCTGTGGTGGGCAGGAATTGTCTCTCTTTACTGCTATATAGTACCTCCCAAGCACTTGGTAAAGTGCTCTGTTCACAGTAAGCACTCAATAAAAATTAACAAATGAAATTTATGCAGATCAATTTACATTGATGCAGATCATTTACAAGCTTGGGAGAGTTTAATGGATCTGGTAGACAAGATCCCTGCCTTTGAGCATCTTACATGTTAGTGGGGGAGGCAGACAGTAAAAGAAAATTACAGGTAAGCAGGATTTCTGGGGCACCAGTGCATTTGTGTGTGATCAAGCATCCGCACACATGTGCTCTTGAGCACTATCTCTGCATGAGTGTGTACTTGTGTATTTAGAGTTGTCTGTTTTGGGGTGCTTGCCTATGCATATGCCCACATATGGTGTCTCTGTTCCGTGTGTGTGTGTGTGTGTGTGTGTGTGTGTGTGTGCCTGGTGAAAATTCCCTGTCATGGGCCTGGGAATCAGGTCAAGGGTACTAATCCCAACTCTAACCCTTGGCTGCTGTGTGGCCTTGGGCAAATCACTTCACTGTGTCTTTTCTCATCTGTAAAATGGCAATTAAGACAGAGAGCCCCCATCTGGGACAGGGACTGTGTCCAACCTGAATTGCTTGTGTTCCACCCCGCCCCCCCCCACCACTTGGTATAGTGCCTGGCACATCGTGGGCATTTAAATACCACAATGAATCCCAACGCTGCCATTTATCTACTGTGTGATCTTGGGCAGGTGACAACTTCTTTAGGCCTCAGTTGTCTCATCTGTAAAATGGGGATGGAGATTGGGTGCCCTGTATAGAGGAACTGTGTCCAATCCTAATGGCTGTGTCTTTAACCAAGCTCTGACATGCTAACCACTTAACAAATACCACAATTATTATTATTACTATTGCTATTAAAAACCGAGTTAGTAGACACATTCCTTGCCCACAAGGAGTTTACAGATTAGATGGGGAGATGGACATGAATATAAATAAATAAAGGATGAACATCCTGGCACGTAAGAACTTACTACTACAATTATTATGCTTATTATTATTAGAAAAGGGGGAAGGGAAGCAGAGACCCAGAAAGATTAAGGCATACCACTAAGTCACACAGTAAGTCGTTTAGGTCACTTCGATATGATGGATTGATTCTCTAGACTGACTGGGTAGTGGAATCTGGGACAACCTCCAATCTGAGCCCCTGCCCATCTCCAACCCATTCTACTCCCTCCCTGTCTCTTGGGCCTAGAGGGTCCTGCCTTCCATCCTAGCCCTCCCCACGAAAGTACATAGGGGCAGGGAGAAATCTGAGACCCTCCAGGCCATGGGAGCCACATTCCTCTAGAGACCCTGAGGCTGGGTAGGGGGAGAGGGAAGGAGAAAAGAGGGTGTCAGCAACCCCCAAACGTGCATGGCAAAGGCTGGGGGGTGCGGGCAAACTGGAAAGAAAAGGGTTCAGGGCCAAACGTGCAAACCAAAGATTGGTGGGGAGCAAACCTGCAAGGAAAAGGCTGTGGGGCCCAAACTGGAACCAAAAGAGTTTGGGGCCAAACCTGCAAGGCGAAGGCTGCAGGGCTCAAAGTGGAACCAAAAGCGTTTGGGACCAAAGCTGCAAGGCAAAGAATGTGGGGGAAACCTGCAAGGCAAAGACTATGGAACACAAACTGGGACCAAAAGGATTTGGGGTCAAAGCTGCAAGGCAAAGGCTGTGGGGGCCAAACCTGAACGAAAAGGGTTCAGGGACAAAGCTTCAAGGCAAACTCTGGAGGGGTCAAACTGGAACAAAAAGGGTTTGGGGCCAAACCTGCAAGGCAAAGGCTGCCAGGCCCAAACTGGAACCAAAGGAGGTCGGAGCCAAACCTATAAGGCAAAAGCTGCAGAGCCCACAACTGAAATGAAAAGGGTTCGGGGCCATTAGCTGCAAAGCAAAGGCTGCAGGGCCCAAACCTAAACTAAAAGTGTTCCTGGGACAAACCTGCAAGACAATCTCTGGGGGACCAAACTGGAACAAAAAGGGTTGGGAGCCAAACTTGCAAGGTAAAGGCTTTGGGGCCCAATCCTGAAGGAAAAGGGTTCAGAGCCCAACCTGCAAAGCAAAAGCTGCGGGGACTAAACTGGGAGCTAAAGCATTCAGGTCCAAACCTGCAAGGCAAATGCTGAGGAGCCCAAACCTGAAAGAAAAGGCTTTGGGGACAAACTTACAAGGCAAAAGTTGGGGGTTAAACAGGCAAGACAAAAGCTGTGGGGCCCAAACTGGAACCAAAAGTGTTCAAGTCTAAACTAAATTTTCCCTTGGCTAACCTTTTCTCCTGGCCTAACCTTTTCCTGAGTCCTAACCTTTTCCCCTAACCCTAATTTTTTCCCTAGCCTAACCTTTTCCCCTTGCCAATAGTTTCCCTTGGCCTATCCTTTCCCTTGACCTAACCTTTTCCTAAGGCCTAACCTTTTCCCATGACCTAAGCTTTTCCCTTACCCTAAACTTTTCCCCTACCCTAAACTTTTCCCCTAATTAAACTTTTCCCTTAGCCTAACCTTTTCCCCTAGGCTTACCATTTCCCATGGCCTAACTTTTTCCCCTTAGACTAACAGTTTCCCCTAATCCAACTTTTTTGCCTAGCCTATCCTTTCTCACTCCCCTAAACTTCTCCCTGCCATAACCATCTCCCTAGCCTATCCTTTCCCCTGCCCTAACCATTTCCCCTGCCCTTACCTTTTCGCTTAGCCTGTTTCCCCTAACCTAACCATTTCCCGTGGCCTAACCTTTTTGCCTAGCCTATCCTTTTCTGCTAACCTAAACTTCTCCCTGGCTTAACCTTCTCCCTGGCCTATCTTTTTCCCTGGCCTAACCTTTTCCCTTAGCCTAACCTATTCCCCTAGCCTAACCTTTTCCCTAGATTAACTTATTCCCCTAGCCTAACCATTTCCCTTAGACTAACCTCTTCCCCTAGCCTAACCTTTTCCCCTGGCCCAACTTTTTCCCTTAACCTCACCTTTTCCCTTAGCTTTACCTTTTCCTCTGGCCTAACCTATTCCTCTGGCCTAACCTATTCCCCTGGTCTAATCTTTTCCCTTAGCCTAAACTTTTCCCCTGGCCTAACCTTTTTCTTTTACCTAACCTTTTCCCCTAACCTAACCTTATACCCTAGCCTTAACCTTTGCCCCTGGCCTAACCTTGTCCCATGGCCTAAACTCTTCCCGAGGCCTCCCCTTTTCTCCTGTCCTTTTTCCCTTAACCTAGCCATTTCCCATAGCCTACCTTCTTCACCTAGCCTAACCTTTTCAGGTAGCCTAACCTTCTCCCTGGCCTAATCTTCTCCCCGGCCTAACCTTTTCCCCTAGCATTAACTTTTCCCCTAGTCTATGCTTTTCCCCTGGCCTACCCTTTTCCCCGGCCTACCTTTTTGCCCTGGTCTAATCTTTTCCCCTGGTCTAACCTTTTCCCCTGGCCTAACCTCTTCCCCTACCCAACCTTTTCCCTTAGCTTAACAATTTCCCTTAGCCTAACATTTTCCCATAGCCTAACCTCTTCTCCTGATCTAACTTTTTCCCATAGCCTAACCTGAACCCTAGCCCAAAGTTAGCCCTGGCCTAACCTTTTTCCTGACCTAACCTTTTCCCCCAGCCTTAGCTCTTCCCCTATCCTAACCTTATCCCCCGGCCTAACGTGACCCCTAACCTCACCTTTATCCTAGCCTAACCTATTCCATCGGCCTAACCCTCTTCCTGGCCTAACCTTTTCCCCTAGCCTAACGCTTTTCTCTTGTCTAATATTTTCATCTAGCCTAACGTTTTCCCCTAGTCTAACCTTTCCCCTAGTCTACTCTTTCCCCTAGCCTAACGTCTTCACCTAGCCTAACATTTTCTGCTAGCCTAAGCTTCACTCTGGCCTAAACGTTTCTTCTAGAATAAACTTTTCCCCTCCCCTAACTTTTGCCCTGGCCTAACCTATTCCCCTAGCATAATGTTTTCCCCTAGCCCACCATTTTCGCCTAGCCAAACCTTTCCCCTAGCCTAACCTTTTCCCTTATCCTTAACATTTCCCCTAGCTTAACCTTTTCCCCTAGCCTAACCTTTCCCCTAGCCTAATGTTTTTGCCTAGCTTAATCTTTTACCTTGGCCTGTCCTTTTCCCTGACCTAATCTTTTAACCTAATCGTACCTTTTTCCTTGGCCTAACATTTTCTTTTAGCCTAACATTTTCCCCTGGCCTAACCGTTTCCTCTTGCGTAACCTTTTCCCCTGGCCTAACCATTTCCCTTAGCCTAACCATTTCCTGTAGCCTAACCATTTCCTGTAGCTTAACCTTTTCCCCTAGCTTATTTCCTATAACCTAACCTTTTCCCCTAGCTTAACCTTTCCCCCTGGCCTAACCTTTTCCCGTGGCCTAACCTCTTCCCCAGCCTTACCTTTTGCCCTAGCCTAAACCTCTCCCTTAGCCTAATCTTTCCTTCTAGCCTAAGTTTTCACCCTAGCATAACTCTTTCCCTTAGCCTAAGCTTTTCCCCTAACCTAACCTTTACAACCAGTCTAACCTTTTCCCGAAGCCTTAACTTTCCCCTAGCATAACCTATTCCCCGACTTCAACTTTTCCTATGGCCTAACCTTTTCCCCGACTGTCCTTTTCCCTAGCCTAACCTATCTCCTAACCTAAACTTTCCACCTTGCCTGACCTTTTCTCATAGCCTAACCTTTCTCCTTGCCTAACCTTTGCCCTAGCCTAAGTTTTTCTGGTAACCTAACCTTTTCGCATAGCCTAACCATTTCCTCTAGCCTAATCTTTGTTCCTAGCCTAAGCTTTCCTCCCCCTGGCCTTTCCTTTTCCCTCCCCTAACCTTTTCTCCTGGCCTAACCTTTTCCCCTAGTTTAAACCTCTCCCCTAGCTTAATCTTTTCCTCTAGCCTAATCTTTTACCCTAGCCTAACCCTTTCCCCTACCCTAATCTTTTATCCTAGCCTAACCCTTTCCCCTAGCCTAAGTTTTTCCCCTAACCTAATCCTTACAGCTAGCCTAACCTGCTTTTCCCCTAACCTAACCTTTACAACTAGTCTAACCTTTTCCCAAAGGCTTAACTTTTCCCTGGCTTAACCTTTCCCCCAGCCATAACCTATCCCCCTGGCCTAACCTTTTCCCCCACTTAAACTTTTCCCATGGCCTAACCTTGTCCCCTGGCCTATCCTTTTCCCTAGCCTAAACTTTCTCCTAACTTAAATTTTACACCTTGCCTAACCCTTTCCCATAGCCTAACCTTTCCCCTTGCCTAACCTTTTCCCCTAGCCTAACCTTTTCCCGTGCCCTAACCTTTTCCCATAGCCTAACCTTTCCTATCACCTAACCATTTCCGCTAGCCTATCCTTTTCCCCTGGCCTAGTCTTTTCTCCTAGCCTAAGCTTTCCCCCGGCCTTTCCTTTTCCCTGCCCTGACCTTTTCTCTTGGCCTAAGCTTTTCCATGACTTAAGCTTTTCCCCAGCCTAACCTTTTCCTCTAGCCTAAACCTCTCCCCTAGTTCAATCTTTTCCCCAGCCAGTATTTTAACCTAGCCTGTCACGGGTTCGAATCCCAGCTCTGACAATTGTCAGCTGTGTGACTGTGGGCAAGTCACTTCACTTCTCAGTGCCTCAGTTACTTCATCTGTAAAATGGGGGATGAAGACTCTGAGCCCTACGTGGGACAACCTGATTACCCTGTATCTACCCCAGCGCTTAGAACAGTGCTCTGCACATAGTAAGCGCTTAACAAATGCTAACATTATTAACCTAACCCTTTCCCCTAGCCTAAGCATTTCCCCTAAACTAATCTTTGCACTTAGCCTAACCTGCTTTTCCCCTAATCTAACCTTTAAACCTAGCCTAACCTTTTCCTGAAGGTTTAACTTTCCTAACCTTTCCCTGTGGCCTAACCTTTTCCCCTAGCATAACCTTTTCCCCAACTTAAACTTTTCCCATGGCCTAACCTTGTCCACTGGCCTATCCTTTTCCCTAGCCTAAACTGTCCCCTAACCTAAATTTTACCTCTTACCTAACCTATGCCTTCCTGGCCTGGCCCCGAGGCCTTCGCGTTCTAATAATAATGTTGGTATTTGTTAAGCGCTTACTTTGTGCCGAGCACTGTTCTAAGCGCTGGGGTAGACATAGGGGAATCAGGTTGTCCCACGTGGGGCTCACAGTCTTAATCCCCATTTTACAGATGAGGGAACTGAGGCACAGAGAAGTTAAGTGACTTGCCCACAGTCACACAGCCAACAAGTGGCAGAGCTGGGATTCAAACTCATGAGCCCTGACTCCAAAGCCCATGCTCTTTCCACTGAGCCACGGTTCTAGATTTGGCTCCCCCGCCTTTGCTTTCCAGGTTGGACCACCCCTCCCAGCCTTTGCCTTCCTGGCCAGCTCCTGAACCCTTCTCGTTCCAAGTTGAGCCCCCCAGCCTTTGCCTTCCAGGCCTGACCCTAAAGCCTTCTCATTCCAGGTTTGGCCCCGCCACCTTTGCCTTCCCGAACTGACCCCAACCACTTCTCGTTCCATGTTGGGCCTACCCACCTTTGCTTTCCAAGTTGCCCCCCTCAACAACTCCCCGGCCTTTGCCTTCCAGGCCCCTCCTTGTTTGGCCCTGAACCCTTCTCAATTCCATGTTTTATTCCCCCCACCCCTGACTTCATTGTTTGGCCTTGAACCCTTCTCATTCCAGGTTTGACTCCCAGCCTTTGCCTTCCAGGTTGGACCAGAACCCTTCTCGTTCCAGCTTTAGCCCCCTTTCTTTGCCTTCCAGGTTGGGCTTCTCCACCTTTGCCTTCCAGGCCTAGCCCCAAACCCTTCTATTTGCAGATTTACCTCCCCCACCTCTGTCTTCCTGACCTGGCCCCCAGCCTTTGCCTTCCAGGCAAACAGAACAAACACTTCTCGTTCACGGTTGGGCAACCCCGCCTTTGCCTTCCCGATCTGGCCCCAAACCCATCTAGTTCCAGGATGGCCCCCCTGGCCTTTGCTTTCCAGGTTGGACCCCCCTGGCCTTTTCCTTCCCGGCCTTGGCCACGAAACCTTCTCGTTTCATTTGCCTTCCAGGCCTAGCCCCGACTCCTTCTCTTTCCAGATTTAGCTCCCCTCCTTTCCCTTCCAGGTTGGAATCCCCCACTTTTTCCTTCCAGTCATGGTCCCTATCCCTTGTCATTCCATGTTGGGCCCCTCCCACCTTTGCCTTCACGGCCTGGCCTTCTCATTCCAAGTTGCCCCCAACGACTTTGCCTTCCTGTCCTGGCCCTAAAGCTTTCTCGTTCCAGGTTTGACCCTGAACCCTTCTTGTTCCAGGTTTAGCCCCCCGCCTTTGCCTCCCCGGTTGCCCCCCCTACCAGCCTTTGCCTTCCAAGCCTGGTCCCGAACCCTTCTCGTTCCAGGTTTGCCCCCCCAACCCCGCCATTGCCTTCCAGTCCTGTCCCCGAGCCTTTCTTGTTCCAGGTTGGGCACCCCAGCCTTTGACTTCCAGATCTGGCTCCGAACTCTTCACGTTCCGGGTTTGGCCCCTCCCAGGCTTTGCCTTGCAGGCCTGGCCCCGAACCCTTCTTGTTCCAGGTCTGGCTCCCCCACCACCTTTGCCTTCCTGCTTTGGCCCTGAACCCTTCTCATTCCAGGTTTGGTCCCCTGGTCTTTGCCTTCCCGGCCTGGCCATGAAGGGTTCTCATTCCAGGTTGGGCCCTCCCCACTTGTGCTTTCCAGGCCTGGCCCCAACCCCTTCTCTTTCCAGGTTTGTTCCCCTCAGCTTCGCCTTCCAGTCCCGGACCCCCCTGCATTTGTCTCCCAGGCCTGGTCCCAAACTTTTCTTGTTCCAGGTTGGGCACCTTTGCCTTCCAGGTTGGGCACCCCCCCGCCCCCGCTTTGCCTTTCTGGTTTGGCCCCGTACTCTTCTCATTCCAGGTTTTGTTCCCCAGCATTTTTCCTCCGGGCCTGGCCCGAACCCTTCTCTATCCTGGTTGGGCCCTCCTGCCTTTGCCTTCCAGGCCTGGCCCCATAGGCTTCTCGTTCCAGTTTTGGCCCTCCAGCCTTTGTCTTCCTGGCCCAGTCCCAAAGTCTTCGCGTTCCACGTTTGCACCCCACCTCCCCACCCCACCAGTCTCTGCCTTCCCAGCCAGACCTCGAAGGCATCTCGTTCAGTTTTGCCACCCCCCCACCGCCCTTGCCTTCCAGGTTGGACCTCCCCGCTTTTTTGTTCCAGGTTGGGCCCCCCCAGCTTTGCTTTCCAGGCTTAGTCCCGAACCCTTCTCGTCCCAGGTAAGGCCCCCCGCCTTTCTCTTCCATGTTGGACCCCCCCACCTTCTCCTTCCTGGCCTGGCACCAGACCCTTCTCGTTCCAGGTTGGGGCTCTCGCCTTCTTCTTCCAAGCCTAGCCCCAAACCCTTCTCATTCCAGGTTTGTCCCCTCTGCCTTTGCCTTCCATGACTGGCCCCGTAGCTTTCTCGTTACAGGTTGGACCCCACCGCCTTTGCCTTCCAGGCCTCGTCCTGAATACTTCTCGTTCCAGGTTGGCCTGCCCCGCCTTTGTTTTCCAGGTTTGGCCCCCCCCCACCTTTTCCTTCCCGGCCTGGCCCTGAAACCTTCTCGTTGGAGGTTGGGACCTCCCGCCTTTGTCTTCCCGGCCTGGCCTTGAACTCATCTCATTCCAGGTTTGCCCTTCCAGGTCTGGCCCCGAATCCTTTTCGTTCCATTTTGGGCCCCCATTGCCTTGGCCTTCCAAGCTTGGCCCAGAACCGTTCTCGTTCCAGGTTGCCCTCCCCTCCCTTTTGCCTTCCAGGCCTGACCTCAAACCCTTCTCGTTCTAGTTTTGCCCCCCCACCCAGCCTTTGCCTTCCAGTCCTGGGTCCCCTGCCTTTGCTTCCCAGGCCTGGCCCCAAACTCTTCTCGTTCCAGGATGGGTCCCCCCACCTTTGCCTTCCAGGCCTGGCATCAAAACCTTCTCATTACAGATTTGCTCCCCCTACATTTACTTTCCAGGCCTGGCTCTGAGCCCTTCTCTATCCTGGTTGGACCCCCCAGCCTTTGCCTTCCAGATCTGTCCCCAAGCCCTTCTTGTTCCAGGTTGGGCCCTCCCCCGACCCCCCGCCTTTGCCATCTAGGTTGGAATCCCCCACCTTTTCCTTCCACGCATGGCCCCGAACCCTTCTCATTCCATGTTGGGCCCCTCCCACCTTTGCTTTCCCACCTTGGTCCTTAATCCTTGTCATTCCAAGTTTGCCCCCAGTAACTTTGCCTTCCCGGTCTTGCCACGAAGCCTTCTCGTTCCAGGTTTGGCTCCCCTTCCTTTGCCTTCCAGGTTTGGCCCTGAAACCTTCTTGTTCCAAGTTTGGCCCCCCGGCCTTTGCCTTCCAGGTTGGGCTCCCCCAGCCTTTGCCTTCCAGTCCTGGCCCCAAGTCCTTCTTATTCCAGGTTTGGCTCCCCTACCTTTGCCTTCCAGATTTGACCCCGAACCCTTCTTGTTCCAGGTTTGCCCCCCACCCCCACTTTTGCCTTCTAGGTTGGGTCCCCCCAGCCTTTGCCCTCCAGTCCTGGCCCCAAATCCTTCTCGTTCCAGATTTGGCTCCCCCACCTTTGTCTTCCAGATTTGGCCCTGAACTCTTCTTGTTCCAGGCTTGCCCCCCGCACCCCCGCCTTTGTCTTCTGGGTTGGACCCCACGATTTTGCCTCCCAGGCCTGGCCCCGAACCCTTCTCTTTCCAGGTTTGCTTCCCCGCCCCGGTCTTTGCCTTCCGGGTTGCACTCCCCCACTTTTGCCTTCCAGGCCTGGCCCCGAACCCTTCTCGTTCCTGGTTTGCCCCCCCCCACACCTTTTCCTTTCAGGTTGGACTGCCCCCCCCCGCAACGCTTAGCCTTCCAGGCCCGATCCCGAACCTTACTTGTTCCAGGTTGGACCCTCCCCTCCTATGCCTTCGAGGTTTGGCTTCCCCGCATTTGTCTTCCAGGCCTGGCCCCAAAACCTTCTCATTTCCAGGTTTGGCCCTCCACACCTTTGCTTTCCAGTTTGGACTCTCTCGCCTTTGCCTTTCAGGCCTGGGCCCAAGCCCTTCTCGGTCCAGTTTGGGTGCCCTCTCCTTTGCTTTCCAGGCCTGGCCACAAGCCCTTCTCAGTCAAGGTTTGGTCTCCACACATTTTCCTTCCAGGCCGAATCCCTAAATCTTCTCCTTCCTGGTTGGGCCCCCCAACCTTAGCCTTCCAAGCCTGGCCCCGAACCCTTCTCGTTACAGGCGCAGGTACCCCCATACCTTTGTCTTCTTAGACTGGCCCTGAAGCCTTCTTGTTCCAATTTTGGCCCCCCAGCCCTTGCTTTCCCAGCCTGGCCCCAAAGACTTCACGTTCCAGGTTTGCCTCCCCCCCAGCCTTTGCCTTCCCTGTCTGGCCCCGAAACATTCACCTTCCAGGTTTGGTCCCATGGCCATTGTCTTCCCAGCCTGGCCACGAAGGCTTCTTGTTCCAGATTGGGCGCCCCCCTGCTTTTTCCTTCCAGGCCTGGCCACAAACCCTTCTCTTTCCAGGTTGGTTTCCCTGGCCTTTGCCTCCCAGGCCTGGCACCAAACCCTTCTCATTACAGGTTTGACCCCCATGTCTTTGCCTTCCATGCCTGGCCCCGAATGTTTCTCGTTCCAGTTTTGGACGCCTCCCCCCACCCCGCTTTTGCCTTCTAGGTTTGGCCCTTCCCACCTTTGTCTTCCAGGTTGGGCCTCCCAACCTTTGCCTTATAAGCCTGGCCAGGAACCTTTCTCATTCCAGGTTTGGAGCCCTTGCATTTTCCTTCCAGATCTGGCCCCAAACCCTTCTCTATCCTGGTTGGGCCCTCTCGCATTTGCCTTCCAGACATGGTCCCGAACTCTTACCATTCCAGGTTGGTCCCCCCAGGCTTTGGTTTCCAGGTTTGGCCCCCTGCCGTTCTCCTCTTGGTTGGGCCCCTGCGCCTTTGCATTCCAGACCTATCACCGAACCTATCTCATTTCAGGTTTCCCCTGAAATTTCAGGCTTTCCCCTATCCTATCATTTTTACCAGGCCTTACCTTTTCCCCTAGCCTAACGTTTTTGTCTAGCTTAACCTTTTCCCTTGGCTTAACCTTTTCCCCTAGCCTAACACTGTCTCTTGGCCTATCCTTTTCCCTGACCTAACCTTTTCCCCTGGCCTAACCTTTTCCCGTAGCTTAAACATTTCCTCCAGCATACCCTTTTCCCCAGCCTATCTTCTTCTCCTGGCCCAAGTTTTTCCCATAACCTAAACTGACCCTTAGCCTGACCTTTACCTTAACCTATCGATTTTCCTAGACTAAACTTTCCTTGGCCTATCCTTTTCCCTGACCTAAGCTTTTCCCATAGCCTTAACTGTTCCCTTGGCCGAACCTTTTCCCCAGGCCTAAACTTTTCCCCTGGTCTAGCCTTTTTCCCTGGCCTAGCCTTTTCCTCTGGCCAAGCCTTTTTCCCCAGCCTAATCTTTTCTCGCAGCCTAACCTTTTCCCCCAGCCTATCCTTTTCTCCTCGCCTTATCATTTCCCCTAGCTCAACTATTTCCCCTGGCCCAACCTTTTACCGAGGCCTAACCTTTTCCCTTAGCTTAAAGTTTTCCCCTAGCCTAACTTTTTTCCCTAGCCTAACGTTTTTCCCTTAACTTAACGTTTTCCTCTAGCCTAACAATTTCCCCTAGCCTAACCTCTTCCCCAGGCCTAACCTTTTCCCAAAACCTTACCTGACCCCTAGCCTAACCTTTATCCTAGTCTAAACTTTTCCCTTAACCTAACCTTCTCCTTGGCCTAATCTTTTCCTCTAGCGTAACATTTTCCCCTCACCTAACGTTTTCCCCTTGCCTAAACCTTTTACTTAGCCTAACATTATCCCCTAGCTGACTCTTTCCCCTAGTCTACTCTTTCCCCTAGCCTAACCTGTTCACCTCACCTAATTTTTTCCGCTAGCCTAAACTTCACCCTGCCCTTAACGTTTTCCCTTGCCTTGACTTTTCCCCAAGTCTAACGTTTTCCCCTGGCTTAACCTTTTCCCTTGGCTTAACATTTTCCCCTAGACTAACCTTTTCCCCTGGCCTAACATTTTCCCCTGGTCTAAAATGTTCCCTTAGCTTAACCTTTCCCCTAGCCTAACGTTTACCCCTAGCCTAACCATTTCCCTTGTCTTAACATTTTCCCCTAGACTAACCTTTTCTCCTGGTCTAACCTTTTCCCCCAGCCTAACCTCTCCCCCTAGCCTCAATTTTAACTCTCGCTTAACCTTTTCCCCTCACCTAACCTTTTCCCCTAGACTAACGTTTTTGCCAGACCTAACCTTTTACTCTAAACTAACCTATCACCAGCCTAACGTTTTTGCCTAGCCTTACGTTTTCTCTTGGCCTAACCTTTTCCCCTAGCCTTATCTTTGCACTAGCTTAACCTTTTCTCTTGGCCTAACCTTTCCCTGACCTAACTCTTTCCCCTGGCCTATCCTTTTCCCCAGCCTATTCTTTTCCCCAGCCTACCCTTTTCCCCTAGTCTAACCTATTCCTCTGGTCTAACGTTTTCCCATAGCTTAACCTGACCCCTAGCCTAACCTTTCCCTTAGCCTAAAATTTTTTCCTAGACTAACCTTTTCCTTTGGTCTATCCTTTTCCAGAGGTATCAGGTCCAATTCTGCAAGGCAAAGGCTGTAGGACCCAAATTGAAACAAAAAGGGTTTGGGGCCAAACCTGCAAAGTAAAGGCTGTGAGGCCGAAACTGGTACCAAATGTTTCAGGGACAAACCTTCAAGGCATAGGCTGCGGGACCCAAACTGCAACCCAAAGCATTGGTTGCTAAGTCTGCGGGACCTAAACTGGAATGAAAATGGTTCTGGGCCAAACCTGCAAGGCAAAGGCTGCGGGGCCCAAACCTGAATGAAAAGAGTTCAGGGTCAAACCTGTAAGACAATTTCTACCTGGCCAAAACTAGAACGAGAAGGATTTGGGGCCCAACCTGCAAGGCAAAGTGTGTGTGGCCCAAACTTGAGAGAAGAGTGTTCTGGGTCAAACTTGCAATGCAAAGGCTGCAGGGCCCAAACCTGAATGGAAAGAGGTGGGGCCAAACCTGCAAGGCAAACTCTAGCGTGCCCAAACTGCAAACAAAAGGGTGGTGTCCAAACCTATAAGACAAAGTCGGCAGGGCGCAAACTGGAACGAATAGGGTTTGGGGTGAAACCTGCAAGGCAAAGGTTACAGGGGCAAAATTGGAACAAATAAGTTTAGGGGCCAAACCTGCAAGGCAAAGGCTGGCGGGGTGGGGGGGAAATCAAAAAAGAAAAGGGTTCAGGGTCAGGCCTTCAAGGTAAATGGTAGGGAGATAAATCTGGAAGGCAAAAGCTGGGGGTCCCTAAATGGAATGAGAAGGGTTAGGGTCAAACCTGAAAGGTAAGGCTGGGGGCCCAAACTGAAATGAAAAGGGTTAGGTGACAAACTTGCAAGGCAAAAGCTGGGGGGGCGGGGGGCGGGCAAACCTGGAAAGGGAAGTGTTCAGGGCCAGGTCTGGAAGGCCCAACTTGAAATGAGAAAGGTTAACCGCCAGGCCTGGAAGGCAAAAGAGTGGTGCCCAGGCTGGGAACTCAAAGGTGGAGGAGCCCAACCTGGAACAAGAAGGCTTCGGGGCAAGGCCTGGAAGGCCAAGGCTGGGAGGCCCAACCTGGAAAGCAGAGGTGGGGTGGCCCAACCTGAAAGGGAAAGGCAGGAGGGCCCAACTTGGAATGAGAAGGGCTGGGGCCCAGGCCGGGAAGGCAAAGCCAGGGGGGCCCAACCTGGAACGAGAAGGGTTCGGGGCCAGGCCTGGAAGGTAATAATAATAATGTTGGTATTTGTTAAGTGCTTACTATGTGCCGAGCACTGTTCTAAGCGCTGGGGTAGACATAGGGGAATCAGGTTGTCCCACGTGGGGCTCACAGTCTTAATCCCCATTTTACAGATGAGGGAACTGAGGCACAGAGAAGTTAAGTGACTTGCCCACAGTCACACAGCTGACAAGTGGCAGAGCTGGGATTCAAACTCATGAGCCCTGACTCCAAAGCCCGTGCTCTTTCCACTGAGCCACGCTGGAAGGTAATGGTAGGGTGGGCCTAACCTGGAACGAGAAAGGTTTGCCCCCCAAATCTTTGCCTTGCAGGTTTGGCCCCAAATCCTTTTGGTTCCAGTTTGGGCCCCTCAGACTTTGCTTTACAGGTTTGGCCCTGAACACTTTTGGTTCCAGGCTGGGCCCGGCAGATTTGCCTTGCAAGTTTGCCCCCTCTCCCCCAGCACCGCCCCATTTTTTGCCTTGCATCATTGGCCCCGAACCCTTTTGGTTCCAGTTTGGGCCCAGCAGACGTTACCTTGCAGGTTTGCCCCCTCAATCTTTGTCTTGCATGTTTGGACCCCAAGGTTTTTCATTCCAGTTTTGGTGCCCTAGAATTTGCCTTGCAGGTTTGAACCCGAATGCTTTTCTTTCAGGTTTGGGGGCCACAGCCTTGCCTTGTGGATTTGGCCCTGAATCCTTCTCGTTCTCGTTTGGGTCCCCTAAATTTTGCCTTGAAAGATGGGGTCCTGAACCATTTTCATTCAGGTTTAGGCCACGCAAGCCTTTGCCATGCAGTTTAGCCCCGAACCCATTTCATTTCAATTTGGGTCCTGCAGCCTTTGCTTTGCACGTCTGGACCTGGTCCAGGCTCTCGTCCTATGCCTAGTCCAGGACCCCTTTCCCTGCCTTTTCCTAGCCATCTTCCCACCAACTGGTCCTGGCCTTCTTCGTCCACCTGCTCCTGGACCTCTTCCCCCACCTGGTCTTGGCTTTCTTCCTCGGCCTGAACTTAACCCTCCTAACACCACCGAGTCCTAATCCGCCTCCTCTGTTGGCCTTGGACCTCCTCCTCTGATTGATCCCAACCCTCGTCCTTCCCTAGGTCCAGGCCTTTCTCATATGCCTGGTCGCGTCCCTCCTCTTCAGCTTGGTGTTAGACCTCGTCCTCCTAACTCTGGTCCTGGCCCGCTTCTTCCACTTGATCCTGTCCCCTCTTCTCTGTCTGGTCCTGGCCTTTCTCCTTCAGCTGGTCCTGGATTTTGTCCTCTTCCGACGTCTTGGCCCCCCTCCACCGCCTAGTTCTGATGCTCCTCCTCCTCCTGGGCTTAGCCCACTTCCTCTGCCGGTAGTTGCCCTGCACTTGTGCCAGGTCCTGGCCCTCTTCCTTGGCCTGATCCCGGCCCTCATCCTCCTCCTGCTCCTTGCCTTCTTACTTTACCTTTCCCTGCCCATCCTCCTCTAACTTGTCTTGGGCCAGCTCCGTGACCTTTCTCTTCCACTTACTCCTGGTTCTTTTCCTCCACCTGGTCTAGGCCCTGCACATCTGGCTGGTCCTGGCCCTCGTCTTCCACTTCATCTTGGGCACCTCCTTTGCCTGATCCTGGCCTTCCACCTCCACCTGTTACTGACCTCTTCCGCCTAGACCCTAGAACTCCTCTTCTGCTTTTTCCTAGCTATCTTCCCTGCAACGGGTCTTGGCTGTCCTCCTCCACTTGCTTCTTTGCCTGTTCCTGGCCCTCCGCCTCGGCCAGGAAGTACTTGCCTTCCTCCAGCCCTGGTCCAGACCCTCCCCCTCCCCCTGGTCCCTGGCTCTCTACCTTGACCCGGTCCCTGCCCTCCTTCTCCTCCTCCGGGACCTGGACCTCCTCCTCTGCCTGGTACTGACCCTCCGCCTCCTCCACCTGGACCTGGTCTTCTACCTCCACCTGGCCCTCCTCCTCTGCCTGGTCCTGGTCATCTTCCTCTACCTGGTCCTGGCTCTCATAATCATATGCAGTCCATGAAATTTCAAACGTTCATTTCCAAGCACAACAGCAAAACTGTAACAGTAAGTATAGCTACTGATCCTTGCCCCTCAGTGTTCAGCACAACAAGGGCCTAGTTCTTGCATGAGTCATTTTTCTTCTAGCCTGCTAAATGAGTGAATGCGAGTGACTGTACTTCTTCTCCATACTGTACAAGTCCCTTGCCTTGAAAGCCTTCTGAACAAAATGTTCAACTGAAATAGTATCACTGATACAGAAGATATGTTCACCGATCTTGCACTGTGCTCTTCAGCCCATCAGGAGTCTAGTGGGGTATTTTCTCTCTTGCTAAGTAGGCATTTTAAATTAGAAAGATAATTGAACGTGTTTTTCTCTAAATCTTTTCAAAGCCTCTTGCATTGGAAACCTGTATGGCACGAAATGCCATATGAACTCCAACGCCTTACCCTTAACCCCAACCCTAACCTTAGTCCAAGGACTGGACCTACCCCTTACCCTCCTACAAGCCTTGAATCCAAGTGTAACCTAAACCCTAAGACGGGTCCTTATCCTAAATCTAGGCATTGTCTTAACCATAAATTAAACCTTCACCCTGGGATTAGCCCTACCCCTAACCGTCTCTTAGGCGTTTAACCTTACCCTTTCCCCTAGCTGTAACTCTGACCTTAATCTTTAATGTAACCTTAACACTAACACTGCCTAGCCCTAGTCTTTGCCCTAACCTTACCTTTAAATCTGACTTTTTAGCTTTCACTCTTACAGGAGCCCTAGCTCTAACCTAAACTCTAATCCTTTCCTGAATCCCAACCGTAACTCTAAATCTAACTCTAAAACTAAATTTAGTGCACGTTTTAGACTTAACACTTACTCTAAATTTAACCTTAACCCCAAATCTAACCACAACCTAACTTACCCCTAACCTTAACCCTAATCTTAACCGTCAACCTTGCCTTATACCTACACATAACCAGATCTCCTGCCTGCTCTCAAAATCCACCCCTTGCACCTGTGTCTTCGTCCTCATTCCCGAAGCACATTACCCCCTCTCTTACAGCCATCTTCAACTGTTAAGTCCAAGAACCTGCGCTTTTCATTCTTTCAATTGTATCTATTGAGCGCTTACTGTGTGCAGAGCAATGTACTAAGTGATCGGAATGTACAATTTGGGAGCAGATAGAAACAATCTCTGCTTAACAGCGAACTCACACTCTAAAAGGGACTTTTGTGACAAGAAGGATGGTGCTGCCATCTACAGTGATGGGAAAGTCAAGGGGGAGAGAGGTTTGGGTGGGAAGATAAAGAGTTCTCTTCTGGACATGTTTAGCTTGAGATGACAAGAAGACAAACAAGTAGAGATCTCTTGAAGGCAGGAGGAAATACAAGACTGCAGAGAGCCAGCGATATCAGAGCTATAGCTGGAGATTTGAGCATCATCCGTTTAAAGGTGGTAGTTGAAGCTATGGGAGCAAATGAGTTTCCGAAGAGAATGACTGTAGATGGTGAATAGAAGGGGACCCAGAACTCAACCTTGACGGAACCCCAGAGTTAAGGGTGGGAAGCAGAGGACGAGCCGATGCAGACTGAATGGCTAGAGAGATAAAAGGAGAACCAAGAGAGGACTTTGTCAGAGAAGCCAAGATTGGGTAGTGTTTCCAGTAGAAGGAGGTGGTTGACAGAAGTCAAGGAAGCTTCGGATGGAATGGACGCTAACGGATTAGCCAGAAAGAGCTCATTAATGACCTTTTAGAGGGCAGTTTCTGTGGAGAGAAAGGGATGGAAGTCAGATTGAAAGGGGTCAAGGAGAAGAATTTGAGACAGCATGCTGAGACTGTAAACTCCTTGAGCGAACTGTCAAACAGAGGAATGGTAGGAAGGAGATGGAGTGATGTAACTGGAAGGAGTTGTGAGGATCAAGGGAGAGGGTTTTTTTTTTAGGATGGGGAGGCTTGGGCAAGTTTGAAAGTAGTGAGGAAGAAGCCATTGGAGCCTGAATCTCGAGTAAATCGGTCTCTAACCCTAGCCTTAGGCCTAGCTCCAGCCCTAGCCCCAAACCTCACCCTCACCCTAATCCTTGGCCTTGTCTTAGCTGGCCCCTTAGCTGGAACCCTAACCCTAATCTTAGTATAATTTTAGCCCTAGGCCTAACAATAACCCAAACATAAACGTCAGCATAACCTTAAACACAGTGCAAAACCGAAGTCTCACACAAAACCCGTACCATAGCCATAAGCCTAACCTTAAGCCTAACACTAAAACCGTAAATTTGTAACCCTAAATCGAAGCTTAAATGTAACCTCAACTCCAACCTCCACTATCCCTACTCTAGTGTAGCCCAAATGTTAAATCTAACCATAAACCTAAACCTAGCCTTAGCTCTAACAGTAACCCTAAACTTTAATTTTAAGCCTAACTTTAAGCTCTAGCTCTAAACCTAACCTACTGGAAACCCAAGCTTAACCATTAACTTTGAACCTGAGCCTAATTTTAACCAGAACCCTAACAATAGCCCTAGACTTAACCTTACCTTTAATCCTATCAGTTGCCTTAAGTCGTACCCCAACTCTCATCTTATATGTAACCTTGAAAGCTAGCCATAGCCTTAACCTAAAACCTTAACCCTATTCACTAACTAAAAGCAACACGAACCTTAAAATTTAATCAGCATGAGCTATAAACCCTTATGTTTAATCCATAAACAAACCTAACCAAATTCTTAACCCTAACAATATCCTTAGTCATGAAACAAAATTTGGCTCTGGCTCTAATATCAAAGTTAACTTTATCTTTAAAATGCTTCACCGTCTTAAGGAATCCTCAACCTAAAGATCAGTCTCTTCTTAACCATACCCGTAGGCCTTGCTCGAAACTTGGATCTAAACTTAATACTTACACTAAGTGGGAAGTTAAAAGTGGCTTCTACATTTACCCCAAACAGAACTCTTAACCATTAGTAGGATGAGCTCTTCTTGACAGTTCAGAGGTTCAGTTCCATATAAAATAGTAATATACAAGACAATCCACTAGGAGGAGTCTGATCTTCTTTATGTACCATTTTTCTTCTCTCTTTCCAAGTGAGAAAGTTGAGGTAAAGTGTGTTTCTGCGCACTGTGCCAGTCAGTTGTGTTGAAACGCCTTTGGCCGGGTTCTTGAAATAACAAATTTTCATGTCCATTTACATTCAGTGCAGTTAAAAAAAAAGGTAGCTATACTATTTGCTCGGCAGTATACAATGCCTCGGCAAGTCTGCAAAGTGCCATTTTCCTCCTAGCCAACTAAGTAGGTAACTGTGTGATCTGTTCAATTCGTGAGAGTGACCGCCTTCAAAAAAGAAAACCCACTTGACATAGTGAAGAACTTTGCCACTATCAAGGCTTAAGGTTTGTATTAGGATGTAAGAACGCTCAAAGGAGCAAGGATGGTGTGCTTGTTGAGCAGTCTTTATCTGAGAATATATATATTTGGGGTCTAGGAAGCTAAACCGATCACTCTGTGCGATCTGGTAAGTTCTCTATACTCTGCTTAGAGTATGGCATGATGCTAAGGCACATCAAGCATGAAACCTTTCTGAAAGGGAATGTTAAATGGGCTCTTTTGAAATTTCCAGTGTTCTGGGCTCTTTATCATAACAAACGCAATTTTCACATATCCTCGTCTTCCAATGTACATCCTAATAAGAGTCTAGTCTTTGGCATGCTTATTTTCTTGCAAAGGATGAAAATTGAGTGAATGTGCTTTTCTCCACTGTGACACAATCACTGGCGAAGAAACCTCTTCTGGTAGCAAATGGCATACGGGTTCGTCTTGAAATTTCAAGTGTGCCTTTCCATGTTCTACGGTTTTATAGAGTCACAAGAGATGTCTGCACTGATCCTTGCTCTGTAACGTATATCCCATCAAGAGTGTAGTTTTCTGCATGTCTAACTTTCTTCTGTCCTGCAAGTGGATGTGTGATTCTGCCTATTCTGCCAAAGTTGACTCTCTTCACAAGACATCATACTCGATGCCGGAGGAATTTTGATGCTGACAAGCTCAAGGTTTTCTCATTTACTAATACGTAGAGATACAAGGAACCCACAAAGGTGCCAGGACGGTGCGCTGAGCAATTTAAGCCATTATACCCAACATGTATATAATCTTCAGGGAAGCGTCTCCCAATCACTCTGTTGGGGATTTACAGGGTTCAACACCAGTCACCACTTTCTAGCAAGGCATGCACGTTGAAACCTACCTGACACGCAGTACCAAATTGGCTCTTCTTGAAATTTCAAATGTTCAGCTTCAGTGGCAAGACAACAACAGAAGGTATCTACACTTGATTCTGGGCCTGCATTGTATGGCCCATCAGGAGTCAAGTTTTATATGTGTGCCATTTTATTGTCTGTCTGCCTAAACAAAGAACATTGAGTATAAGTGTATTTCTTTCCAGTCCTTAAAAATCGTTTGCGGTGATATCCCTGGGGCACAAAATTCCATATTGATGTCTTATTGAAATTTCAGTTGTTCTGTTCCACGTACTGCAGCAATTCAGAAACCGAAGGTATCCACCTTGATCCTTGGTACCCTGCAGAGTACAGCCCATCAGGAGTCTAGTCTTCTGCATGTGTCATTTTTTTCTTTTAAAATAATTTCTTACTTTAAAAAGTTGAGGGTTAAGCAGGTTCGTCTCCATTCTTTCAAAATCAAATGCCAAAAAGGAGCTTAGAGACATTTCAAATGTACAGTTCCATTTAACATAGTAGTACAGTAGCAGAAGGTTATCTACAGTGGTCCAGTGTAGGACTCCATCAAAAAGGAGTCTACTTCTACCTCTTTCATTATTTCTTGTTACGAAGTCAAGGAAAGGGAAGGTGTTAATCACTGTCTAAAGGAAATACCAGCTCAAGGCTTTCTGTTTTACATTCGACATCCCATATTAACCAAGGAAGAGAGTTGAATGAGTATGTGTTTCTCTCCATTGAGTCGAAGTCACTTGGTGCGTTGAAAAGCCTCTGGCACAAAATGCACAATAGACACCTTTTGAAATTTCAAATATTCAGATCCATATGTATATGGACATTTTATGGATCTTTTATGATCCTTTATGGTTTTTTACGATCTTTTATCGATCTTTTACAGCAAGATCTCTACACCAATCGTTGCCTTACTCTGGTACAGCCCATCGGGAGTTGATTCTTCTGCACATGCCATTTTCCTTTTATCCTGCTAGTGTTTTTCTCTAAAATGAGTGAGTCCCTTGCGATGAAACCGCATTAGTACGAAATGTTAAATGGGAGCGTCATGAAACTTCAACAGTTCAGGTCCATGTAAAATAGTTATACAGAACCAGCAGTTGCTTACACTGCTGGATGTTGGGCAGCAGGAGTTTATTGTTCTACATCTACTATTTTTCTACTACTTGGATAAACGAAGTTAATTGAGAAAGTAGATGCAACCTGTGTTTCTCTCAATCTTACTGTAACCACTTGAGCTTGAAACTCTTCTGGGCAAAATATGTTCAGAGGGCGTTTCATGAACTATCAAATGTTCAGTTCTATCTAAAATAGTAATACGGAAACAGAAGATGTCAACACCGATCCCTGTGCTGCAGCATGCAGACAATCGGGAGTCTAGGGTCTTCAATGACCAGTTTTCCTCTATCAGCTATGTAAGCAAGATAAATACGAAAGCTGACTGAATGTGTATTTACCTCTCTTTCTTTTCAAAGCCATTTACGTGGAAACCCATATAGCACAAAATACCATAACAACTTCTCTTGAAATTCAAATGTTCAGTTCCACATAGACTAAAAATACTGTTACAGAAAACAACTACAGTGATTCTTGCCCTGCGGGTCTCAACACAAAAGGTGCCTAGTTCTTTTCTGTGCATCGTTTTTCTGTTTAGCCTGTTATTTAAGAATAAATGTGTTGAATGACTATGTTTTTTCCCCATTCTGTTACTTGCGTTGAAACACTTCTGTTACAAAATTTTCAAAGGGAGTATTGTGAAATTTCAAATGTTCAAGTCCACGTAAAAAGGTAATACAGAAACAGAAGACTCCCAACGTTATCCTTACAGGGTAGTGTATGTCCCATCAGGAGTTTAGAGTTCTGCATCAACCATTGTTAAAAAAAACAAAACAATCTGCTGGTAAGATTAACTAAAAACGTTGATTGACAATCTTATTAAAGCCTCTTCTTGAAGGTTCAAGCGTTCAGTTTTTATGGAACACTTAAAAGAGTCACAGTGGATACCTACTCTGATCCTCACCCCATATATTGCTCAACACAAAAAGAGTTTTAGTGGTTCTGCATGAATCATTTTGCTTTTATCCTGCTATATAAGAAGGAATGTTTTGGGACACTTGAGTGAAAACCATTTCAGCACAAAATGCTAAAGGAGAACTTCATGATATTTTAACTGTTCATTTCTATGTAAAATAGTAATTAAGAAACAGAAGTAACTTACTTTGATTTTAGCGTTAACGTTTACACCTCATAAAGAATCTTGTGTCCGTATACACCTTTACCTTCTGCTCTTCTAAATAGGCAAGTTAAATTAGAAAGTTGATAGAAAGTGAGTTTCCTTCAATTCTGTCAAAGGCATTTGCTTGAAATCTTGTTGCAATGAAAGACCGAACGAACTCTTCTTGTGAAAATTCAAATATTCACTTCCATGCAAAACAGCAATACTGTGATAGAAGGTATCTATATTGATCCTTGCTCTACAACCGATCAGTATCCTAGTCCCCGCCGTAAGTCGTTTTTGCCTGATAAAGTAAGAGTGAATGTGTGTTTTCTCCATTCTAGATCATTCACTTCTTTAGACGGAAATATTGTATGGGTACTTCATGAAACGTCAACTGTTCAGATTATGTAAAACAATTTATATAGAAACAGAAGATGTTTACCAAGATCTTAGTATTGCATAATGCAGCCCATCCTGAGTCTAGTGTCCCGCAAGAACTATTTCTTTTCTATTCTGCTAAATAAGAAAGTTAATCGAATTCATAATTCTCTCAATCTTATCTAAGCATTCAAACCAGTATGGAAAGAAATGGGGGATGAATTCATTCAAATTTCAAATGTTTAGTTACTAAGAGCAATAAAGTGAGGAGAAATCTCTATAACTGATCCTTGAGTCACAAACATTGCAACAAAAAAAGAGTCAAGATTTCTCCATGTATCATTTTTCTTCTAGCCTTGTAATTGAAAGTGAATGTGATGAATGAAAACGTGTTTTCCCCACTCGGTAAAATACAGTGCGTTGAAACCCTTTGGGAACGAACTGCCCAAGGAGAGCTTCAGGGAAATACCTCTGTTAACTACAATGTAAAATTGCAAAGAAAATAATGTCTACCTTGAGCTTTAACCTGCATGTTAAAGAACTTCCACGCTCATGAGTTCTGTATGAACAATTTTTCTCTTCTATCTTGTTATGGTTCTCTCAAGCTTATCATGGCCTCTTGCTTTGAAACCCGTATGGCACGAAATGTCTTATGACACCCCCCCCTTTTCTTCAGTTTCACGGGAGTCAACAATGCAGTTAAATCAGTCTTCCACTGATTGTTAAACCCAGAGTGTCAAGCACAAAAATACATTCATCTTTTGCATAAGCCATTTTTCTTCTAGCTCGCTGAGTTAGACTGAATGATCTGAGTGAATGTTTGTTTTCTCCATTCTGTAAGGTCAATTGATTTGACACATCTTTGGGGCGAAATCAGTGCCGAGTTAAAATAGTAATCCAGAAACAGAAAGCATCTCCCTTGATCCTTACTCTACAGTGTGTAGCCTCTCAACAGCAATGAGTTTGGTGTGAAACATTTTTTTCTATCTTGCTAAGTAAGAAAGTTGCTGGAACTCTTGTTTCTTGCAATCTTATTAAGCCTCTTGGGCAGAAACCCGTATAGTGAGAAATGTTATAAGAACACATTTCAGATTTCAGGAGTTCAAGTTCCAGGGATGACACGCAAATGCAGGACCTGAAGATATCTACAATGATCCTTTTCTCGCAGTATTCAGCAAAACAGGAGTATAACTTTCTGCATGAGTAATTTTTTTGTCTAGACTGCTAAATGAGTGTGAATGTGCTAAGAGACTGGTTGTTTTCTCTATTCTTTCACACAGTTCTGGCGCGATATGTTATCTGAGAGTTAACATAAAATTTCAACTGGTTCAGCTGCAAGTTAAATCTTATTAAAGAAACCGAAGATGCTTACTCCAATCTTCTATCCTGTGAAACAAGTGTGAATGTGTTACCTGTTTGTGCCATTTCTCCATTCAGTTAAAGTTACTTGCATTAAAACTCCCTCTGGTACAAAAGGCTACAAGGGAATTATTTTTCCGTATAAAATAGTTTATATGGAAACAGAGTATCCTTACACTGAATTGAACTCTTTTTCAAATTTCACATCTTAGCTCCATGCATGTCAGTCAAGGTAAAACTGTACACTGATCTTCACGTCGCAGTGCTCATCACAAAAGGAGTCTAAGTCTTCTACCTGAGTCGTTTTTCCTCTAACCGCCTACGTTCAAAGACGGTGAAGAGTTGAAAGTACATTTGCTCCTGTCAGTAAAAGAGCTTTGCACTGAAACTCTTCTGGCACGAAAGACTCAAGGGCAGCTTCAAAAAATTTCACCTGTTCACCTACTTGTAAAATAGTAATGCAGAGACAGAGACTGTCTATCCCGATCTTGGCACTGCAGAGTGCAGTCCATCAGCAGTCTTGAGGTCTGCATTGACCCATTTTTCTTATATCCTGCTTAGTAATACTAAATAAGGCTTTTTCCTTTCAATCTTATCGGCCTTATGCGTTGAAACCCGCATGACACGAATTGTGATACGAACCCTTCTTCGAATTTCAAATCTTCAATTCTACAGGTGACAACAGTATAGTTAAGGAAGATCTGTACACTGATCCTTGCTCTGCAATACATAGAACAAAAGGAGTGTTAGCTTTTGCACGAGTATTTTTCCTCTAGCCTGCCAAAGGAAACTGGATGTGAAAAATGTAATGCGAAGATTATATGCGGGTTTTCTCCAATATGAAAAAGACACTTACGCTGAAACCTCTCTGGCCCGAATTGTTCAAGGGAGGTTCAAGAAATTTCTTCGATCCACACCCTTGTAAAATAATAACACTGAAATAGAAGATGTTTACCCCCTGCTTGTAGTACACTGTAGAGTTCATCAGCTCTCTTGAGTACTTTTCTCAACCTTCAAATATTAAGTGTCATGAACAGCAAAATAGTCAAAAAAGACAGGTTCCCGATATACCCCTTTCAGTGTTCAAGTCAGAATGTGTCTAATCTTCTCTTTGCATTGGTCATTTTTTTTTTTTTTGGTTTTTAGCCCACTAAGAGAGTGAATGAAGCTTGGTCTATCCTGCTAATAGAAAGTGAATGTGAAGATTTTTCCCGTTCAATCTCAGTTTTCTTCAGTCTGTGAAAGATACTTGCTTTAAAAACCTTTTTAAGGATCAAATGTTCAACGGGAGCTTCACAGAATTTCTTCTGTACACTTCCATGTAAATTAATAATAAAGTAACAGAAGACGTCTACCTTGAGATTTACACTGCAGGGTTGCAGCCTATCAGTAGTCTTCAGTTTTGTATGAGTTATTTTTCCTCCATCTTGTCACGTAGAAAGTTACAAAAGAAAGTTGATCGAATGATTGTTTCTTTAAAGCTTTTAAAGTCTCTTGAGTTGAAACCCATATGGCACGAAATGTGATAGGACACTCCTTTGAATTTCAAAGACTTTTTCAAAGATGAATTTCAAAGATTTCCCGCAGTGTTCCGCATAAAAGGAGTCTCATTTTTTGGATGCGAAACTAATTTTCTAACCTGCTCAGTTAGACTGAATGTTCTGAATGAGTGCATGTTTACTCCATTTTGTAAAGTCACTTGAGAGGTATCAATCTCGCCGGAGCGAAATCCTGAAGAGCAGCTCTGCAGAATTTCATCTCTTCGGTATATAATATCCGTAAAGAAATAGAAGACGACTACCTTGATACTTGTCAAAGCAGTGTGCAGTTTAACAGCAGTCTTGAGTTCTGTGTGAAGCATTATTCTTCAATCCTGCTGAGTAGAGTCAAATAAAATTGTTGATGGAATGCCTGTTTCTCTTGTAAAGCTTCTTGCAAAAAGACCCGCATGACGCGAAATGCGATAAGAACGCTACTCATATTTCAAAAGTTCAGTTGCACGGATAGCAGCAAATAAAGAAGCTCCCTACACTGATGCTTCCTCCGTAGTTTTCAGGACCAAATGAGTCTAACTTTCTACATGAGTCAGTTTAGTCCTAGGCTGCTAAGTAAATGTGAATATCTGAGAGACTGCATGTTTTCTCCGTTTCACAGAGTCTCTTGCTTTCACACTCTTCAGGCGCGAAATGTTAACTGGGAGTTTCATGAAATTTCAACCGGTTCCGTTGCAAAATAAATTGTACAATAGTAGCTAAGATTTCACAAAAGAAGTCGTTGATTACTCTAGATTGCTACATGTACCACTTTACATCAATCTTCCTACATAAGGTTAGATGTATTAAATATCTGCTTAATCTCATTCGTCATCTTGCAGTGAAATGCTTATGGGCTTAAAATGTCACGTGGAACTCTAAATTTCAAATGCTCAGTTCCAATATCACGGGAGATAGGGTGTTTAGTCTTCTGCATGAGTCAATTTTCTTCTAGCTTGCTGAGAGTAGATGTGTTGAGTGACCGTACTTTTTTTTCTCCATTCTCTAAAGGTACTGAAACCTCTCTGGCACAGAATAATGCGGGAGGTTTTCAAGAAGTGTAAAACGTTCAATTAAGGATGAACTTTGCACTCCAATATGCAGCGCTTCAGGAATCTATGAATTTTTTTCTACCCTACTGGTTTACCTACCAATTTAAATAGGTAAATTGAGGGAGTAGGTCGATCTTGTTAAAGTCCCTAGTCATCATTATATCATCGGCATATGTGGTTTTTCATCTACTTTGTCTAATAAGTGTTGAAGGTGCTTCCTGGCTCTACCTCTTTGCCAGTAAATAAAAGCCATTGCGTTGAAACTCCCTTTGGCACAAAAAGATACAAGGGGGCTTCGTTCAGTTTCAAATGTTCAGTTCTATGTAAAATACTTTGTATAGAAACAGAAGCTTCAACAAATTTCAAGTTTCCAGTTTCACGTTTTCCAGACAAGGAAGACTATTTCACTGATTCTTCCAACGCAGCATTCGGGACAAAAGGAGTCTAAGCCTTCTGCATAAGTGATTGTTCTGCTAGCTTTCTACACTAAAGAGACAGGCAAGAGTTGAGCGTGCATTTTCTCCAATCGATAAAAAGCATTCGCGATAAAACTCCTCTGGCATGAAATGCTCAAGAGAGGGGTCACAATTTCATCGGTCCACTTCCTTATGAAATACAGAAATAGAAGCTGTCTACCCTGATCTTTGTACCGCAGTGTACATCTTACCAACAGTCTTGAGTTTTGCATAAGCTATATTTTTTTCTATCCTGTTAAGTGAAGAAGTTTTTTGAATGCTTCTTTTCTTTTCAGTCATCATAAATCCTTGAGTTGAAACTCTTGAGGCAGAGAATTGTCATATAAACTCTTCTTCGAATTTCAAATCTTCAGTTCCATGGATGACAGCAATATAGTTAAGGAAGATGCCTACACTGATCTTTGCTTTGCAGTCTCCAGCACCAAAGGATTGTGCTTTTGTGAATGAGTGACTTTTCTTTTAGCCTGGTAAGTGGAGATGAATTTAAAGAATGAATGTGTGCTTCCTCCAATCTGTAAGAGAAACTTACGTTGAAACTTGTCTGGCATGAACTGCTCAAAGGGAGCTTCAAGAAATTTCATCTGTTCAGGGATATGTAAAAATAATAACACAGAGAGAAGCTTGTCTACCCCTATCTTTGCTTTTTAGTGTGCAGCCCTTCAATAATTTTGATATTTGTATGAACTATTTTTCTTCTATTATGCTATGTAAACCGTTAAAAAAGAAAATTAATGGAACGCTTTTTTCAATAATGTTTTCATATTTGTGTTGAAACTCGTATGGCACGAATTTCTTTTTGAACGCTGATCCAAATTTCAAATCTTCACTTCTATGGTATAAGAGCAGTACACTCAAGGAAAATGTGATCTTTCCCTCGCAGTACTTGAATACGAAAGGAGTCTAGGTTTCTGCATAAGTCATTTTTCCTCTAAGTTGTTGATTGAATTGCATGAGAAGAGTGAACGTGGCTTTTCGCCAATCTGTAACTGACACTTGCTTGGAAACCCCTCTGCCCCCAAAGTGCTTAATGCAAAATTGACAAAATTTCAGCTGTTCAGGTCCATGTACAAAACTAATACAGAAGCAGATCTTTACCATGATCTCTGTACTACAGTGTACAACTAATTACGAGTCTTGAGTTCTCTATGAATCATTTTTCTTCTATCCTGTTAGAGTTAAATGAGGAAGCTGAGTAACTGCTGGTTTCTCTCGAACTTTTCGTAGCTCCTTACACTGAAACCCATATCGCACGAAATACCACAGAAATTCTCTTTCAAACTTCAAATATTGTTTCAAGTAAAAATTGTCACAAATTAGTCACAGGAGAAAGTTGTACCGATTCAAGCTTCTCAGTGTTCAAGACAGAAGGCATCTAGTTCTGTCTTTGCATGAGTCATGTTTTGAGGGGAGGGAGGTTTTCTAACCTGCTAGGAAAGTGTGAATATTTTGACTGAATGAACATTTTCGCCATTTAGGAAAACGCACGGGTGTTGAAACCATGGTGTAACAGGAAAGAATATCTGAATTTCCTGACATTTCATTTGCTCAGTTTCATGTAAAGCATGAATGCTTCTTGAAATTCTTAATGTCCATTTGCAACAAAAAATAGTCAAACAAGATTCCTGACCTCCAGTTTTCAGCAGAAAACGACCTTAATCTTCGTATGAGTCTTCTGCCGACTATGTTGGCTGTGATTTTTCTCCATTCTATAAAAAGTCAACCCTCTGCCACAAAAAGTTTTAAGTAACCTTAAATAAGCTTCAAAAGCTTTCATCCATTTTAGAAGTTTCTGGCACAAGCAAAGGATGTGTACACTGATCCTTGCACTATGGTATGCATCCGTGTTTTGTGAAAGTACCATTTTTCTTCTATCTTGAACATGGACACGTTAAGTATGGCAAGTTGACTGAACTTGTTTTTTCTCTTAGTCCTGTCAAAGACCCTTGTTTTGAAACCCGGATTTCATAAAGGACCATAAACGAGACTTTAACTTCAAAGGTTCAGTTTCATGTACAATGAAAAAATAGCCCTTTACATTGTGTAAAAAAAGAGAAACCAAATATTCACGTGAGTCATTTTTCTTCTAACCCTGAAAGGTAGAAAGAATATATTGAATGACTAATGTATTTTCGACAGTCCTTAGAAGTCATTGTGAAAGAAAGCTCCTGTGGTCCAAGAGTCTTTCATTCCCCAGGGCTTAGAACAGTGTTTGGCACATAGTAAGTGCTTAGCAAATACCACAATTTACCTATTTTATTTATCTTTGGAACACCGTGGTGTCACCTGTTCAACTGAACAGGTTATAAATAAAATCATAATCTCGAAAAAGATGCTCTGCACTGATCCTTGATCAAAAGTAGTCTAGTTTCTATGTTCCATCTTCTTTTTTCTTGCTTTGTCGTTAAATAAGAAAGTTAATTGAATGCGTGTTTCCCTGAATCTTATTGGGGCCAATAGCTTTGAAACCAGTGTGGCACGAATTGCCACCTGAACACTTCTTAAAATTTCAAGTGTTTAATTACATGGACCACAGCAGTGCAGCAACAGAAGATGTTTCTCACTGATCCTTGCTTGCCCCTGCATTAGTGGAGTCTAATCTTCTGCCTGAGTTAATATTGTTCTAGCCAGCTTCGAGTCAATCCGTTTAGGAAATGTGCTTTTTCTCCACTCAGTGAAAGTGTCGCAGTGAAACCCCTTCCGGCACGAAATGCTATTGGGGGCCTCATGAAATACCACATCAAATAATAATAAGGCAGAATCAGGAGATGCCTACACTAATCTTTACACTTTATTATACAGCGATTCTGGAGTAGACTGTTAGGTAGGCCAGTTAAATAAGATAGTTCCCTAACTGTGTCAGTGTTTCTTAAAGTCACTTTCATTGCAGCCCCTACGACAGAAAGTGCCTTATGAACGTTTTTGGACATTACAGATGTTCAGTTTACAACACGAGTTTTCCACACTGATCCTTGAACTCACAGCTTTCAGCACCACATTTATCCTGGTTTTCCCACAAGTAATTTTTTTTTGTTTGCTTTCTAGCGTGCTAAATAAAGTGGTCAATTTACTAACGGAATGTGCGTTTCCTCCAGTCAGTAAAAGTCACGCTGTGTTGTGTTGAAATCTCTCTGGCACGAAATGTAGAGCGGCAGCCTGGCTTAGTGAAAAGAAAACGGGCTTGCGAGCCAAAGAACGTGGGTCTTAATCCCAGTTCCACCACTTGTCTGCTGTGTGACTTTGGGCAAGCCACTTAAAAGTCGCTGCACCTTAGATGCGTAGTCCATAAAAAGGAGATTTCTAAGACTGTGAGGCAACTTGATTAGTTTGTATCTTCCCACTGCTGAGAACTGCAGGCACACTTATTACACTAACTAAACCGCTTACAACTTCTTTAATTATTATTAATCAGAATTCAGAGGCATGTAAAATAAAAATGCTAAAACCGAAGTCTACTACTACGATCCTTGCATTGTAAATGTTCCTCTCAGTCCCATCCGTCAAAGCCCTTTGTTGATGAAATCCTTTTGGCATGAAATGCCATATGAACTCTTCTTGAAATTTCAAATGCTCAGTTCCATGTACAACAGCAATAAGGGAACAGAAGAGCGCTGTACTGATCTTTGCCCTGCTGGTTACAGGTCATATGGAATCTGGAGCTCAGCAAGTGCTTTTTGTCCACCATCCTACTAAATAATGAAGTTGAAGGTGTTTCCCTCCAATTCCTTAAGAGTCACGGGTGTCTAAACGACTCCGTCATGAAATTCCAAATGAATTTTTCTTGACATTTTAACTGTTCACTTCTGCATTGAAGTTATCCACAGTGATATCTGTCCTGCAGTACGCAGGCGTTAAGTGGTTTAGTACTGTATATGCCATTCATTTTTCCTCTCTTTGCATTAGTTAAGAAAAGTTGAGTGAATATGTGTTTCTCTCCATCGTAGTTGTCTTTTGCATTTGAACCGTTCCACCGGGAAATGCTAAATGGGCTCTTCTTGAAATGGCTAATGTTCAGTTCCAGGTAAAAGAGTGGGAGAAGACAGTTACCCCTATCTTCGCCCTACAGTGCTTATCTGATCTGAAATCTTAGTCTTTTGTTCGGCTGTTTTCTTCCATCCTGCTCATGCAAGTCAACTTAGTGAAGGTAGGAATCGATCTAATTTGTCAAACTAACTGTTTTTGTAGAGAAAGCACTTTACGCTGGAAGAATTTTGTTCTCTACCAAGCTCTTGGCTTTCGCGTTTATTCTGTTTTCTTTCCATTTTACTCGTTGGGATCTAAGAGGTTACAAAGGGAAAAGGATGTTGTACTGAACAGCTTAGGCCTTTTCTCAAAATATGTACTTTATGTTCTGGTAGGTGTATGCCAATCAGTATGAGTTTACTTGTGTCTCGTTTATACTCTGATTACAGAACGCCATTCTGTTTGCGCCGAAAATCCACTCACAACTCTCCAGCGTTAAAACGTGTTCTGGAATGAATGCCTCTTCACATCTTTTGGTAATATCAAACTCTTTACCTGGCAGCGCACATCCTTTAATTCGTCTAGAGTTCTGAATATGCTATTTTTTTCCTATCTTTCTAGGTAAGAAACCTGAGTGAATAGTTCTCTCCATACTGGCAAAGTCAATTTCCAGAAGTGCTAAAATAAGCTCTTCTTGAAATATCAAATGTTCGCTGCCATGTAAAAAAGTAATACAGGAAGAAAAAAATACCTTCACAGATCTGTGCGCTATTGAGTACAGCTCTTCAGGAATCTAGTTTTCTGGTTGTGTTGTTTTATTCTATCTTGCCAAAAAGTCGTGTTGAGTAAATGTCATTTTTGTCATACTGATTACCTAACCATTAACCCTAACCCTACAGCAATCAATAAAAAAGGCCCATACCTAGACTTAACGCTAAGTGTATCCCTAACTCAAGACCAAATCCTAACCCAGCCGTACAATTAACCTTAACCATACCAATAATCCGTACACCAAGCCTATCTCAACGTCTGCTTCGAGTTTACAACTAACCATAACGCTAACTTTAAACATAACCTTAAAACCAAATCTCACCGCTTAACGTAACCTTAACTTTAAGCCAAAAGTCAACTTTAAACTTTAAGCCTTAATTCTAACTCTTCCTTAACTCTTCTTGCAGGTGCAAGACTCTTGCTCTCCGCTCACAGGAGAATGGTTGCCGCGGTCCAGTACACGGAAAGTGGACAAACCGACCTTAAGTGATTCCCGAATGCTAGGGGAACTCCTGGCGGGCCATTATGTCAGCTGCATTTCTTGAGCGCTTACTATGAAAAGAAAAAAGCAATAAACACTTAGAAAGTACAAATGACACATAATTCATTCATTCAATAGTATTTATTGAGAGCTTACTATGTGTATAGTACTGTAGTAAGCGAATGGACGATACCAATTGATAACAGAGATAGTCCCTGCCTTTTCGTGCTTGCAGGCTAATCGGGGAGACAGATAAGAACAATAGAAATAAATAGAGTCATGGGGATGAACATCGCATTAAAACAATAGCAATAAATAGAATTAAGCTGATGTACATTTCTTTATCTGACAAGACATATATTTGGGATCTAAGAACCCATCACTCTGTGCGATCCGGTAGGTTCTCGATACTGTGCTTAAGGTTTGGCATAGTGTTACGCCATGTGAAGTATGAAACCATTTTGACAAAGAATACTAAATGAGTTATTTTGAAATTTCCAATACTTTGGATTTGTTATAACAAACGCTATCTACACACATTCTCATTTCCAATGTACATCCTACACAGGAGTTTAGTCTTTCGCATGCTTATTTTCCTGAAAAGCATGAAAATTGAGTGAATGTGCTTTTCCCCACTGTTACACAATCACTGGTGAAGGAACCTCTGATACTAAATGCCATACGGGTTTATCTTGAAGTTTTAAGTGTGCCTTTCCATGTTCACAGTTTTATAAGTCACAGGAGATGTCTGCACTGATACTTGCCCTTCAACATATATCTCATCAAGAGTGTAAGTCTTCTGAATGTTTATCTTTTTTCTGTAGTGCTATGTGGATGTGTGATTTTGCCTATTCTGTCAAATTTGAGTCTCTTCACCAGATATCATTCTCGATACTATAGGAATTTTAACGCTGACAAGCTCAAGGATTTCTCATTTGCTAGTATGTTGAGATACAAGGAGTGCACAGAGGGTGTCAGGACGGTGTCAGCGGCTTTAAGCCATTATCCTTAACATGCATATAATCTTCTGGGAAGCGTCTCCCCAGCACTCTCTGGGGATTTACAGGGTTCAGCACCAGTCATCACTGTCTAGCAAGGTATGCGCATTGAACCCACATAACATGCTCTTCTTGAAATTTCAAATGTTCAGCTGAAGTGACAAAACAGCAACAGAAGGTATCTACACTTGATTCTGGCCCTGCATTGTATGGCTCATCAGGAGTCAAAGTCTTCTGCATGTGCTATTTTATTGTCTGTCTACAGAACATTAAGCATAAGTGTGTTTCTCTCCATTCTATAAAAATCGCTTACGGTGATACCCCTCGGGCACAAAATTCTATATTGACGTCTAAATGAAATTTCAGTTTTACTGTTCCACATACTGCAGCAATTTAGAAAAGGGAGGTATCCACCTTGATCCTTGGTATTCTGAAAGTACAGCCTATCAAGAGTATAGTCTTCCGCATGTGCAATTTTTTCTTTTAAAATTATTTATTACTTAAAAGGGTTGAACCTGAGTAGTTTTGTCTCCTTTCTCTCAAAATTTAATGCCAATTGGAGCTTCGTGAAATTTCAAAAGTACAGTTCTATATTATGTTAATAGTGCAGTAGCTGGTCCAGTTTAAGGCCCCTCAACACTCTAGTCTTCTATTTCTAAACCTTTCATCATTTCCTGTTTACGAAGTCAAAGTAAGGAAACCTGTGAGCACTGTCTAAAAGGAAATCCCAGCTCAAGGTTTTCTATTTTAATCTAATTTGGCATTTGACATCTCATATAAATCAAGGAAGAGATTTAAATGATTATGTGTTCCCCTCCATTGTGTCGAAGTCACATGGTGCTTTGAAACGCCTCTGGCACTAAATGCTTAATAGACACCTCTTGAAATTTCAAATATTCAGATCCACATACAACAGCATCACCTCAACACCAGTCCTTGCCTTATGGTATAGCCCATCGGGAGTTGAGTCTTCTGCATGTGTCATTTTCTTTTTATCTTTCTAGTGTTTTTCTCTCAAATGAGTAAGAGTCCCTTGCGATGAACCCGCTATAGTACGAAATGTTAAAAGGGAGCGTCATGAAACAGTTCAGGTCCAGGTAAAATAGTAATACAAAACCAGCAGATGCTTACACTGCCGGATGTTGGGCAGCAGGAGTCTACTGTTCTACATCTACCATTTTTCTACTACTTGGATAAACGAAGTTAATTGAGGAAGTAGATGCAACCTGTGTTTCTCTCAATCTTATTTTAGCCATTTGGCCTGAAGCTCTTTGGCAGGAAATGTTCAGAGGGAGTTTCATTATTTATCAAATTTATGATTATTTATCAAATGTTCAGTGGCATTTAAAATAGTAATACAGAAACAGAAGATATCAACACAGATCCATGAGCTGCAGGATCCAGACCATCAAGAGTCTAGGGTTTTCATGGACTAGTTTTCTTCTATCAATTACATAAATAGGAGAGTTCACTGAATGTGTATTTACTTCTCTTTCTTGTCAAACCAGTTTACGTGGAAACTCGTATAGCACAAAATATCATTTGAATTCTCTTGAAATTCAAATGTTTCGTTCCACTTAGACTAACAATACTGTAACAGAAGACAACTACAATGATTCCTGCACTGCGGTTCTCAACATAAAAGTGTCTAGTTCTTTTTTGTGCGTCTTTTTTCTGTTAAGCCTATCGTTTAAAAGTATGGAGTTAACTATGTTTTTTCTCCATTCTGTAGCAGTTACTTGTGTTGAAACTCTTATGTTACGAAATGTTCAAGGGGAGCATGAAGAAATTTCAAATGTTCAAATATACGTAAAATGGTAATACAGAAACAGAAAACACAGACCCCGGTCCTTGCAGTATAATCTACAACTCAAAAAGAGTCTACAGTTCTGCATTAACCATTGTTAAAATGGCCCTGCTGATAAGGTTAACTAAGAACGTTTGATTGAATGTTTGTGTATCTCAGTCTTATCAAAGCCTCTTCTTGAAAGTTCAAGCATGGAATACAGGTAATGAGTCACAGTCGTTATCTACTCTGATCCTCACCCTATATAGTGTTCAACACAAAAAGAATCTTAAGTTGTTCTGCATCATTTTGCTTCTAATCTGCTAAATAAAAAGGAATATTTTGGGACATTTGCGTGGAAAGCCCTTCAGCACAAAATGCCAAAGGGTAGCTTCAATGTATCTTAAGGGTTCAGTTCCATGCAAAATAGTAATACAGAAACAGAAGTAGCTTACCTCGATTTTGGCATTAACGTTTGCACCTCATCAAGCATCTAGAGTTTATATGCACTACTGTCTTCTATAGTGATCTTTGCCGTACATCCGATAAAGATCCTAGTCGCCACCATAAGTCGTTTTGGTTCTAGCCTCATAAATTAAATGTGCTTTTTCTCCAATCTGGATCATTGACTTGTGTTCAAACTCTTTTGGACCGAAATATTGTATGGGCGTTTCATGAAACTGTTCAGATGACGTAAAACAATTCATATAAAAACAGAAGATGCTTACAAAGATCCGCGTATTACATTATTAAGTCAATCCTGGGTTTAGAGTCCCACAAGAACAATTTTTTTTCTACCCTGCTAAATAAGAATGCTAATCGAAGGAAAGTTAATCTCAATCTTATCTAAGCATTCAAACCCGTATGGAGCAAAATGGGAGATGAATTCATTCAAATTTCATATGTTCGATTCCACATACAAAAATAAAGAGAGGGGAAATAGCTACACTGATCCTTGCGTTACAAATATTGCAACAGAAAAGGTGTCTAGTTTTCTGCATACGTTATTTTTCTTCAAGCCTGCTTAATAAAATTGAATGTGATGAATGATTACGCGTTTTCCCAGTCTGCAAAAGACCCTTTGCGTTTAAACCCTTCTGGCACAAAATGTCTAAGGAGAGCGTCACGAAATTTCCTCTGTTCATTTCCATGTGCAATAATATTTAAAAAAAGAGATGTCTACTTGAGCTTTACGCTACAGGGTGTAGTCCATCCGCTCTCTTGGGTTCTGTAGGAACTATTTTTTCTTCTATCTTGCTACGGTTCTCTCCAGCTATTCATGGTTTCTTGTATTGAAACCCATATGACACGTAAAGTCATAGAACCCCTGCCCCCCCGACACTTCAAATATTATTCTTCAGTTTCACGGGAAACAACAGTGCAGTTAAAGAAGATGTTTGCACTGATCTTTGTCCCGCAGTATTAAGCACAAAAGGATTCTCCTTTTTTGTATGAACCATTTCTCTTCTAGCTCGCTGAGTTAGACTGAATGCTCTGAGTGAATGTTTGTTTTCTCCATTGAGTTAAGTCAACTGATTTGACAGCTCTCTGGGGTGATATTCTGAAGTGAAACTTCACGAATTTTCATCTTTTCAGTGCCTTGTTAAAATAATAATCAAGAAACAGAAGACGTCTGCCTTGATCCTTGCATTGCAATGTGCAGCCTCTCAGCAGTTTTGAGTTTGGTGTCAACTATTTTTTTCTATCTTGCTGAGAAAGTTGCTTGAATTCTTTTTTCTCGCAATATTATTTAGCTTCTTGGACAGAAACCAGTATGGTGCGAAATGTTATAAGAACGCTCTTCAGATTTCAGGCTTTCAAGTTCCAGGGATGACACGCAAATACAGCAACTGAAGATATCTAAAATGATTCTTTCATCGCAGTTTTGAACATAAAAGTTCAAAGTAAAAGTTTTATATCTTACTTTCTGCATGATTCATTTTTCATCTAGACTGCTAAGTAATTTTAATGTGCTGAGAGACTAGTTGTTTTCTCTATTCTTTCACATGCGAGTTTTCTCCAATCTGTAAAAGATACTTGCCCTGAATCTCCTCTAGCCCGAAATGCTCAAGGGAGGTTTCAAGAAATTTCTTTGAAATTTCTTCTGCTCTTAAAATATTAATACAGAAATAGAAGACTTTTACCAATCTCTTTTGTATTACACTTGGGAGATCATCAGCTGTCTTGAGTTCTTTAAGTTTATTTGATAGTTTTTCTTCTACTCTGCTAAGAAAATTTTAAAAAAAGTTGAATGAATGATTGTTTCAATCTTTTTAAAGTTCTTTGGGTAGAAACCCAGATTGCACGAAATTCCATATAAACTCCTCTTCAACCATGAAATAGTAAGCGTTATGTACAGCAAAATAGTAAGTAACCAAAGACAGTTGTACCGATATCCACCTTTGAGAGTCCAAGTCAGATGTCTAGTCTTCTCTTTGCATGGGTCATTTTTTTTAAACCGCTATGAGATTGAATGTGAATGAACTTTCGTCTAGCTTGCTAACTGAAGTGACTGTGAAGAATTTCCTATTCTTTCTCAGTTTTCCCTAATCTATAAAACAGACTTGCCTTGAAAACTTTTTTGGGAACAAAATGCTTAAAGGGAGCATCACAGAATTTCTTCTGTACACTTCAATGTAAAATAATAATAAAGAAAAAGAAGACGTCTACTTTTAACTTTGCACTGCAGTGTTGCAAGACATCAGCAGTCTTGAGTTCTCTATGAATTATTTTTCTTCTATCTTGCCATGCGGAAAGTTTCAAAAGAAAGTTGATTGAAAGCTTGTTTCTTCAAAGCTTTTAAAGTCTCTGGAGATGAAACTCGCATGGCATGAAATGTCACTGAACACTCCTTCTTTGAATTTCAAATCTGCAGTTTCAAGGATGAAGACATGCAATGCGGTTAAGGAAGAAGTTAACACTGATGTTGCCCCACAGTGTTCTGCATAAAAGGAGTCTCATCTTTTGGATGCGACATTTATCTACAAGCCTGCTCAGTTAGACTGAGTGTTCTGAGTGACTGTATTTTTTTCTCGATTCGGTAAAGTCAGTTGAGAGGTGCCAAATTCAAAAGTGCAGCTCCCCAGAAATTCATCTCTTCACTATATAATATAATAATCATCAAGAAACAGAAGACTACCTTGATCCTTGCCTGAGCAGTGTGCAGTTTAACAGCAGTTTTGAGTTGTGTGTGAAACATTATATTTCTACACTTCTAAAGTAAAGTCAAATAAAATTGTTACTAGAATGCTTTTTTCTCTTCTTAAGCTTCTTGCGAAAAGACCCTCATGGTGCGAAATGTTACGAAGGCTCCTCATATTTCAAAAGTTCAGTTCCAGCCAATAAAGTAAGAGACGGTCTCTACACTGATCCTGTTCCCGTAGTTTTCAGGCCCAAAAGATTCTGTGTGATTTATGTTACGTATTAGCTTGCTAAGCAAATGTGAATGTGTTGAGAGACTGGATGTTTTCTCCGTTTCACAGAGTCTCTTGCTTTCACACTCTTCAGGCGCGAAATGTTAACTGGGAGTTTCATGAAATTTCAGCCTGTTCCGTTGCAAAACAAATCGTACTGTAGAAACAGAAGATGCCTGCCCCGATCCTTGCACTGTTGTATACAGCCCATCAAGTAGTCTCGATTGCAATATGTACCACCTTTCATCAATCGTCTTACGTAAGCTTAGATGAATTACAAAGTTAATTATCTGCTTAATCTCGTTCAGCCTCTTGCAGTGAAATGCTTATGGGCACAAAATGTCGTATTGAACGCTACCTCAAATTTTAATTGCTGTTACAAAATCACGGAGGTTATTTGATGCTGCAACGGATCCTTTCTTTAGGGTATTCGGCACATAAGTCTTCTGCATGACTCAATTTTCTTCTAGCCTACTGAAAGTGGATGTGTTGAGTGGACGTATTTTTCTCTATTCTCTAAAGTGAACTTGCACTGAAACCTCTCTGACACAGAATACAATGGAAAGGTTTTCATGAAGTTTAAAATGTTCACCTACGGATCCTTTCACTCACAACGCTTCAGGAATCTGAATTTTTTTCTACCTTGCTGGGTAGGTAATTTAAATAAGTAAATTGAGGGAGTGGGTCGATCTTGTTAAAGTCATTGGTGCGGAAACCCGTGTGGCACGAAAAGCTACTAGCTCCTCTTTTTGAAATTTCAGTCAGTTACATGGGCAACAACATTAGTGTCACTCCAGATAGCTACCCAGTTCTTTGTTCTGGGGATTACAGTGCAACAGGAATCTAATCATCAGCATGTGTGGTTTTTCTAGTAGCTTGCGTTGTAAGTGTGAATGTGCTTCCTGGCTTTACCTTTTCGCCAGTAAATAAAAGTCACTTGCTTTGAAACTCCCTCTGGCACAAAAAGATACAAGGGAGCTTCGTGCAGTTTCAGATGTTCAGGTCTTTGTAAAATAGAAACAGAAGCTTTTTCAAATTTCAAATCTCCATTTTCACGTGTTCCACTCAAGAAAGACAAGTTCACTGATTCTTCCTACGCAATATTCAGCACAAAAGGAGTTTAAGTTTTTTGCATAAGTCATTTTTCTCCTAGCTTTTTACATTAAAGAGACAGGCAAGAGTTGAACGTGCTTTCTCTCCAATCGGTAAAAAACAGTTGGCCCTAAAGCTCTTCTGGCACGAAATGCTCAAGGGAGGAGTCAAGAAATTTCACCTGTCCAACTTCCTAATAAAATACAGAAGCGGAAACAGTCCACTCTGATCTTTGCAACACAGTTTACATTTATCAGCAGTCTAGAGTTTTGCATGACCCATATTTCTTCTATCCTGCTAAATGAGAAATTTTGTTTGAATGTTTCGTTTTCTTTCAGTCTTATCGTAACTCCTGGCATTGTAACCCCTGTGGCATGAAATATAATAGAAACATTTCTTCGAATTTCAAGACTTCAGTTCCACGGTGGACAGCAAGATATTTAAGGAAGATGTCTACACTAATCCTTGCTCTGTAGTATCCAACACCAAAGAATGTAGCTTTGTGCATGTGTCACTTTTCTTCTAGCCTGCGAAGTGGAAGTGAATGTAAAGAAAGAAAGTGTGCTTCCTCCAATCTGTAAAAAATGCTTGCGTTGAAGCTTCTCGGGCACGAACTGCTCAAGGGGAGCTCCAAGAACTTTCATCTGTTCAAGGCCATATAAAAATAATAACACAGACCCAGAAGCTTGTCTACCCCGATCCTTCCCCTCTAAAGTGAAACCTCACAGCAGTCTTGAATTCTGTATGAACTATTTTTCTTCTGTCTGCTATGTAAAATTTTAAAAAAGGAAGTTAATGGAACGCTTGCTTTGATCAGCGTTTTCATAGTTTCTTGTGTTTCAACACGTATGGCACGAACTTCCTTATGAATGCTGCTTCAAATTTCAAATCTTCACTTCTACGGTACCACAGCAGTACGCCTACGGCAAATCTGATCTTTTCCCCGTAGTACTTCAATCCAAAAAGAGTCTAGGTTTCTGCATAAGTCATTTTTCCTTCTAACCTGTTAAATTGAAGTACAAGTGAAGTGTGACTGTATGTTTCCCCAGTCTGTAGTTGACACTAGCTGGGAAATCCCTCTGGCACTAACATGCTCAATGCAAAACTGACAAAATTTCAGCTCTTCAATTCTATGCACAATACGTGATCTCTGTACTACAAGTCTTGAGTTCTGTATGAGTCATTTTACTTCTATCCTGTTACGTAGAGTTAAATGAGAAAGCTGAGTGAATGCTAGTTTCTCTCGAACTTTTCGAAGCTCCTTGCACTGAAACCCCTATGGTAAGAAATACTATAGAAATTTTTTTTCAAACGTCAAATATTGTTTCATGTACAAAATAGTCACAGGAGAAAGTAGAACTGATTCATGATTCTCAGTGTTCAGCGTCTAGTTCTCTCTTTGCATGTTTTTGGGTGTTTTTTTACCTAGGGTGCGAAGAAAGTGTGAATGTGTTGAGTGAAGAAAGTTTTTCCTCATTCGGGAATACACACCGGGGTTGAAACCACGGTGTAACAGAAAGGAATATCTGAATTTCGTGACATTTCATTTGCTCAGATCCATGTAAAGCATAAATGCTTCTTGAAATTCTTAATGTCCAGGTCCATTTACAACAACAAAAATAGTCACACGAAAGTCCTGACCTGCACTTTTCAACACAAAAGGATCCTAGTCTTCGCATGAGTCTTCTAGCGACTTGTACTGACTGTGCGTTTTCTCCATTCTGTGAAATGCCACCTTCTGCCACAAAAAGTTCTAAGGAAACTTCAATGAGCTTCAAGGTTCTCATCTAACTTTAAATGTTTTTAACAGAAGCAGAAAATTTGTACACTGACCCTTGCACTGTGGTGTGCAGTCCATGTATTGGGCAGGTATTTTTCTTCTATCTTGCAAAATAGAAAAGGTAAATAGGGCAAGTTGACTGAGTCCCTTGCGTTGAAAGCAGTAGGGCCCGAAAGACCATCAACGGAACTTCAAATGTTCAGTTTCATGTACAATGAAAAAATAGTTCCAGAAGAGAAAGATCTTTCGTTAAAGTGCGTAACACAAGAGAAACCTAATATTCGCGTAACTCATTTTTCTTCTAGCTTTCTAAATGAGAAAGTATATTGAATGACTATATTTTTTCGACATTCCTTAGAAGCCATTTGGGTAGAAAGCCCCTGTGGCACAAAATGCTTGTATTGCCCAAGGCTTAGAACAATGCTTGGCACATTCTAAGCGCTTAACAATTAACACAATTAATTTTTGAATTTTATTAACTTATGGGAGCTCCGTGAAGTGTCAACTGTTCACTTGCAAATAAAACCGTAATCTCAAAAGAAAAGATGCCCTATACTGATCTTTGATCAAAAGTAGTATAGTTTATGAATATGGTCTATCTTCCTTTATTACTGCTATGTCGTTAAAGAAGAAAGTTAATTGAATGGGTGTTTTTCTGAATCTTATTGAGGTCAGTAGCGTTGAAACCCGTGTGGTACCAATTGCCACCTGAACGCTTCTTGATATTTCAAATATTCAATTCCATAGACAGCAACAATGCAGCAACAGAAGATGTTTCTCACTGGTCCTTTCTTGTCCTGCATTAGTGGAATCCAATCTTCTGCCTGAGTTAATATTCTTCTAGCCAGCTTCGAGTCAATGTGTTTAGGGAATGTGCTTTTTCTCCACTCTGTGAAAGTGACTTACAGTGACACCCCCTCCGGCATGAAATGCTACTGGGGGCTTCACGAAATATCAGTTGTCCAGTTGAAAGTCAAATAATAGTAATGCAAAAACAGAAGATGCTTACACCAGTCTTTACACTACAATAAACAGCGATTCAGGATTAGCTGTTAAGTAAGCCAGTTAAATAAGATAGTTCATTGACCGTGTAAGTGTTTCTCAAAGTCACTTAGTGGTAACCTCTAACACAGAAAGTGACTTATGAACGCTTTTGGACATTACAAATGTTCAGTTCCGTTTACAACACAGATCTCCACACTGATCCTTGACCCACAGTGTTCAGCACCACAATGATCTTATCCTACCCACGAGTCATATTTTTTGTTTTGTTTTCTAACGTGCTCAAAGAAAGTGATGAATGTGCTAACTGACTAATGTGCGTTTCCTCCAGTCAGTAAAAGTCACGTTGCCTTGTGTTCAATTCCCTCTGGCACGAAATGTATAGCGGCAGGCTGGCTTAAGGGAAAGAAAACGGGCTTGAGAGCCAAAGGACGTGGGTCCTAATGCCAGTTCCACCACTTGCCTGCTGTTTGACTTAGAGCAAGCCACTTAAACGTCGCTACACCTTCGATACCTCGTCTATAAAATGGGAATTTTAAGATTGTGAGGCAACTTGCCTACTTTGTATCTTCCCCACCGCTGAGAACAGTGTTTGGCAGGCACACTTACTACACTAACTAAAGCGCTTAACTAATAATCATTCATTGCCATGTAAAATAAAAATGCTAAAACCGAAGTCTACTACTAGGATCCTTGCATTGCAATATGCATCCCAAAGGGAGACTAGTGTACTGCATACCCTATTTTTTCTTCTATCCTGTTTAAAATGATCTTTACAATTTGCTTTGCTCCTGTTACATAAGAGAGGTGATTAAATGAGTGTTCTCCTCAGTCCCATCCGTCAAAGCCCTTTGTTGATAAAATCCTTAGGGCACGAAATGCCATATGAACTCTTCTTGAAACTTCAAATGTTCAGTTCCATGTACAACAGCAATAAGAGAACAAAAAAGATCTGCACTGATCCTTGCCTGGCCCTTCAGGAATCTTAAGCTCAACACGTACCTTCTGTCTTCTAGCCTAGTAAATAATGAAGTTGAGGATGTTTCCTTCCAATTCTCTAAAAGTCAATTGAGCCTAAACGATTTTGTCATTAAATGCCAAATGAACTCTTCTTGACATTTCAACTGTTCACTTCCCCATAGACGTTATCCAGAGTGATACTTGTCCTACAGTACACAGCCATTTTGGGGTCTAGTCTTTTGCATATACCATTCATTTTTCCTCTCTTCCATTAGTTAAGAAAATTTGAGTTCATATGTGTTTCTCTCCATCCTAGCAGAACCTCTTGTATTTGAAACTTTCCAGAGAGAAATACCAAATGGACTCTTATTGAAATGGCAAATGTTCAGTTCCAGTAAAAAGAGTTAGAGACAATAGCTATGCCGATCGTCGCCCTACAGTGCCCATCTAATCTGAAATCTTAGTCTTCTGATGCGCCGCTTTTCTTCTGTCCTGCCATATAAGCAACTTTAGTGAAGGTATGAATCGGTCTAGTTTGTCACACTGACTGTCTTTATAGAGAAAACACTTGAGGCCGTAAGAGTTTTATTCTTTACCTAGCTCCTGGGTTTCACGTTTATTCTTTTCTTTCCATTTTACTCCGTTGAGATCCGTTGAGCAGGAACAAAGAGAGGTACAAAGAGGTAAGAGGATACAAATGTTGTACTGAACAGTTTAGGCCTTTTCTCAAAATATGAGTATTAAGTTCTAGTAAGTTTAAGTCAATCACTGTGACTAGACTTATGGGTTCTTTATACTCTACTTACAGAGCGCCATGCTATTTGCGCCAAAACTCCAGTCACCACTCTCCAGCGTTGAAACTCTGCCTGGAATAAATGCCAATTCAAATCTTTAGGAAATTTCAAACTCTTTGCCTGGCAGCGCACATCCCGTCATTCGTCTAGAGTTCTGAATATACTGTCTTTCTTCTATCCTGCTAAGGAAGAAACTTGAATGAATAGTCCTCTCCATTCTGGCAAAGTCACTTGTGTAGAAACCCCGGCGCCACGAAATGCTTAAAATGGGCTCTTCTTGAAATAGCAAATGTTCACTGCCCTTTTGAAAAGTAATACAGGAAGAAAAAATATCTTCAAAGATCCTTGCACTGCTGGGTAAGGCTCTGCAGGAATCTAGTCTTATGGTTGTGGTGGGTTTTTTTCTAGCTTACGAAGAAGGCACGTCCATTTTGCCATACTGACTACCTAACCCTTAACCTTAATGCATATTGTAAAATAAGCCCAAACCTAGTACTAACGCTAAGTCTATTCCTAACCCAAGACCAAATCCTTGCCCTAGCCTTACAGTTAACCTTAACCTCCCCAATAATCCAAACACCAACACTTATCTCAAAGCCTGTTTTGAGCCTGCGATTAACCATAACGCTAACCTTAAACCTAACCCTAAAACCAAATCTAACTGCTTTCATGCAACCTTAGCCTTAAGCTCAACGTTAACCTTAACCTTAATTCTAATTGTGAACCAAAGGCATGCAAACCCTTTGCCCAAACCACACCTTATCCTAACCCTATGCAGGTGTAAGACCCCCGCCCTCCGCTCACAGGGAAGGGGTTGTCGTGTTCCAGTCTATCAGAGAGTACACGGACTGACCTGAAGTGATTCCCGAATGCCAGGGAATCTGGCAGGGGCTTTGTGGAGGGGCTTTTTGGCCACTAATACGTTCATCCAGTCAATGGCATTTATTAAGTGCTTATGTGAGCACAGCACTCAACGAGAAGCTTAGAAAGTACAATTGGCACATCATTCATTCAGTAGTAATTATTGAAGGCTTACTATGTGCAAAGCACTGTATTAAGCGCTGAGAATGTACAAATTGGTAACAGAGATAGTCCTTTCCCTTTGATGGGCTTACAATTTAATCGGGGAGACAGTCAAAAGCAATAGCAATAAATAGTGTCAAGGGGATTAACATCTCATTAAAACAATAACAAATAAATAGAATCAAGGTGATATGCCTCTCATTAAAAAATAAATAGAGTAATGAAAATATATACAGAAGAGGGGATGGGAAGGGAGAGGGGGAGGAGCAGAAGGAAAAGGGGGAAAAGAGGGCTTAGTTAAGGTAAGATGAAGAAGGGGTAGAGGGGGAGCACAGGGAGCAGAGGGTATAGGGGAAGTCAGTTTGGGAAAGCTTCTGGAAGAAGTGAGTTTTAAGTAAGATTTTGAAGAGGGGAAGAGAATTAGTTTGGCGGAGATGAGGAGTAAGGGCATTCCAGGACCTCGGGAGGACGTGGCCCAGGGGTCGACGGCGGGATAGGCAGGAACGGGGGACAGTGAGTAGGTGGGCCGCAGAGGAGCGGAGCGTGTGGTTTTCTAGTTTTTAGATACTTGTAGCTGTCATCTACCGCCCTTCTGGTCCCACCTCCGACTTCTTCAAAACCACCTAGACCCCTTTCTCACCTTCCTTCTCTCCTTTTCTCTGCCCACTCTGATCCTGGGAGACTTCAACATCCACATGGATGTACCTGGTGAGTCCTCTGCCAACCTCCTGCTCCACCATACCTCGCCCACTCACCGACTCGGTCACACCCTCGATCCTACCGCTGCACTGTTTCCTCCCTCACCAACTCTGAAATCCCTCTCTCAGACCTCTCTCAGACCTTTGGACCTGCCTCATCTCTCACACTCCCTCACTCCTTCCCCCTGCAAATCTATACTACTCCCCCACAGAGTCCTCCGCTGTCTTGATCCCATCCATCTCTCCAAAAGCATCTGCCCCACCTTGCCTCCGTCCTCTCTTCCCACTCTCGATGATCAGGTCACTCCTCTCAACTTCATCTTCTCTACTCATCTCAAGCAGCCCCCGTTTCCCTCCTCCTCTCTCGCTCCACTAACCCACAGCCCTGGGTCACTGCCTCTGTCCACCTCCTGTGCCCGAGCTGCTGAGCGCTGCTGGCGAAGGTCCAAGCACCAAGCCGACCTTATCCATTTTAATTTTATCCTTTCCTGCCTTAACTTTGCCCTCTCCTCCGCCAGGCAAAACTTCTTTCCTCCCTCATTGACACCCATGCCCCATCAACCCCATCACAAATTGTTCCGGACCTTTAACTCTCTCTTTAGGTCCCCTGTCCCTCCCCCTACCCCACCTTCACCCCCAATGATCTGGCCACCTACTTCATCACGAAAATTAACACAATCAGGTCTGAGCTCCCCAAGTCACTCCTCGTCCTCCTGCCTCCACCCCCAACCCTCTCCTCTATTTTCCCATTCTTCCCTGAACTATCCTCAGAGGAGATCTTCTCCCTCCTTGCAAGTGCCACCCCCTCCACCTGTGCCTCGGACCGCATTCCCGCTCACCTTATAAAAACCGTCGCCCCTGCCCTCCTCCCTTCTTTAACCACTCAATCTCCAATGGTTTCTTCCCTTCTGCCTTCAAACATGCCCATGTCTCCCCCATCCTAAAAAAGCCCTGTCTCGAACCCACTTCCCCTTCCAGTTATCACCCTATCTCCCAACTACTCTTCCTTGTTAAGATCTTAGAACGAGACGTCTACACTCGCAGCTTAGAATTCCTTAACTCCCGTTCTCTCCTGGACCCTCTCCAATCTGGCTTCCGTCCCCTCCACTCTACCAAGACTGCTCTCTCTAAGGTCACCCATGACCTTCTTCTTGCCAAATCCAATGGCTCCTACTCCATTCTAATCCTCCTTGACCTCTCAGCTCCCTTTGACACTGTCGACCATCCCCTCCTCCTCCACACCTTATCTCACCTTGACTTCACGGACTCCGTCCTCTCCTAGTTCTCCTCTTATCTCTCTGGCTGTTCATTCTTGGTCTCCTTCGCAGGCTCCTCCTCCCCCTCCCATCCTCCAACTGTTGGGGTTCCTCAAGGGTCAGTTCTTGGCCTTCTTTTGTTCTCCATGTACACTCACTCCCTCGGTAAACTCCTTCGCTCTCACGGCTTCAACTGTCATTTCTATGCAGATGAAACACAGATCTACATCTCTGTCCTTGTCCTTCCCCCTCCCTTCAGGCTCGTATCTCCTTCTGCCTCCAAGACGTCTCTACCTGGATGTCTGCCCGCCACTTAAAAATTAACATGACCCAAACTGAGCTCATCTTCCTCATCTTCCCTCCCAAGCCCTGTCCTCTTCCTGTCTTCCCTATCACTGTGGATAGTACGACCATCTTTCCCGTCTCTCAGGCCCGCAACCTCGGTGTCATCTTTGACTCAGCTTTCTGATTTACCCCACACAACCAATCAGTCACCAAGGCCTGCCGGTCTCACTTGTATAATATCGCCGAGATCCGCCCTTTCCTCTCCATCCAAACGGCTATCTTACTGTTACAGTCTCTCATAATATCTATTCTATTCAGTCTCTTTTTCACTCCGCTGCCCTGCTCATCTTCCTGCAGAAACGCTCTGGGCATGTCATTCCCTTTCTTAAAAACCTCCGGTGGTTGGCTTATCAACTTACGCGCAAAACAAAAACTTCTCACTCTAGGCTTCAAGGCTCTCCATCGCCTTGCCCCCTCCTACCTCTCTCCCTTTTCTCTTTCAGTAGAAAACCTAGAAAAACCTACCATTAAAACTAATCATAAATTTAGCCCTAACATCAAATGTTCTACTAACTCTAATTTAAATCCAACCCTTAGACTAACTCTACCCCGACCCTAACTCAAACCATAACTCTTACCCTAACAATAGCCCCAACACAGTAAACCTAATCTCAAACCTAACCTTATCCGTAAATTTAACCTTTCTTCCAACCCTAGCCCTAACACTTAATCCTAGCCCTCACCTTAATCCTAACCCTAAAAGGAATCCTAATCATAACCCTATTCTTAACTCTAACTCTGAATTGAACCTGATCACCAATTCCAAAGCCTAACCCTAACCCTAGCCTTAACCTTAGCTCTAGCCCTAATCTTATTCCTAATCTTAATCTTAACCCTAACCCTAACCCTATCCCTAACTTCAAAACTAATTCTATCTCTAACCGTAATCCTAACCCTAGCTTTAACCCTAGCCCCAAACATAACCCTAACACTAAGCCTAGCTCTAATTCTAGCCTTAGCCATGGTCTCAGCCCTAACCCTAACCTTAACTTAACCCTAACTCTACCCTAACCATAATCCTAACCCTAATTCTAACCCTTCAAACCATACACTAACCCTAAAGCTAGCTCTAACCTTAACCACTGCCCTCTCCATAGGCTGAGGCCTTAGACCTTGTCATAACCCCACCCCTTACCCTAAATCTTGCCCTAAAGCTAACCCTAACCCTTACTCTACCTCTACTTTTAACTCTAAATATAAACCAAACCCTAACCCTAGGACTAGTTTTGGGCCCTAACCTTAACCCAGCAGTAACACAAATACTAGCAGTAAACTGAACCCTACTCCCCACTCGAACTCGAACTCTAACCTTATCCTTTATCCTTACCAGAGTTCCAGCCCAAACTCTGACCCTAATCGTAACCCAAACTCTAACCCTAACCTCAACACTAGGCCTAATCATAGCACTATCACTGTCCCCCAATCTCCCAGGCTGTGTCTGTGTCTTCTAGCCTTGAGAATTGCATTTGCCTTGCAGCTCTTCCAGACTAACAAATGACCCCAACATTAACCCTAGCCTGACCTCTAATCCAAAGGTTCATTCTAGCCCTAAACCTTAACCATAACCCTAACATGAATCCTAACCCTAGTTCTAAGCCTAGCCCTAGCTCTAGCCGTAACCGAAACCCTAACATTATCACTAGCCATAACCATAAACCAAAACCTAGTCCAAACCCTAACCTTAAACTTAGCATTAACCTTAACCCTAATCACCAAAACCCTAAACCTAACTTTAACATTAACCTCATTTCTAACCTTAATCATAACCATAGACCCAGGCCTAGTCCTAATCTTACCCCTTACCATAGCCTTAATACAAATCGTCCTAACCTTAACCATCACCCTAACCCTGGCCTTGATCCTAACCCTAACCCTGACCCTGACCCTAACCTGAACCCTAACGCCAATCTCAAACCTAACCCTATTGCTAAACCTAACCATAACCCTAAGAATAACCTTACCTCAACCTTAACCTTAGCTAGCTTTAACCCTAATCGTAACCCAAAACATAAACTTAATACTATAACTAACTGTAGCTCTATCCATATCTATTCATATCTATAGCTCCAGGTGTGACCTTGAGAGGGGAAACCTAGCCCTAGCCCTAGTACTAACCCTAACCCTAAACCATACTCTAACCCTGAGCCTAATCCTTAACCCTAAACCTAACCTTACCTTAGCTTTACTCTTAAGTCTAGCCTTAACCATTACCCAAGGCCTTAAAACCTAAAGTTCATTCAGTCAGTCAGTCATATTTATTGAGAGCTTTCTGTGTGTAAGGTACTGTATTTAATGCTAGGCAGAGTTCAATAGAACAATAAGCTGACACTTTGCTTTTTACAATGAGCTTGTAATCTGGGGGGAGGGGGAAGAACAGACCATCACCTTGAATAACTAAATACATGAATGAATGACTAAATGAATAAATTGCAGATCTGTAATCTCCGTAACCAAACTCTAACATTAACCTTAGCCCTACGACTGGCACAAGTGCTAAACCTAACCTTAGTCCAGCTGTATCTGACCCCACCCTCTGCTCGATCACTTTCCACTCCCCGAGCACTGTGCTGATTCGTATATATTATTTATTACCCTACTAAGTTTATTAATGAGGTGTACGTCACCTTGAGTCTATTTATCTTGATGATGTTGTCTTGTTTATGTTTTGTTCTGTTTTGTTTTGCTGTCTTGTCTCCATCGTTTAGCCTGGGATGCCATCAATGAGCTGAGATTACCTCTATTGGTTGCATAATTGTACATGCAAAGTGCTTACTATAGTGCTCTGCATATAGTAAGCTCTCAATAAATGCTACTGAAAGGATGGATGGATGAATGAATGAAGAAATGAAGGAATGAATTAACCTGTTTTTGGCCTTCCTCCTTTACCTGGTCCTGGCTGTTTTTTCCTCCCGCACCCGATCCTGGCCGTCCTCTTTTATCTTATCTTGGCACTCCTCTTCCGCCTGCTACTGACGCTATTGCTCTGCCCGGCGGTGGCCCTTCTCCTTTACCTGGTCCTGGCCCTCCTCCTCCACTGCAGCTTGGTCCTCCTCCACCACCTCATCCTCGTCCTCCTCCTTGTCCTCGTCCTGGCCTTCCTCTGGAAACGTGTACTGACCCTTCTCCTCAATCTGGTCCTGGACCATTTCTTTCTCCTTGTCCGGGCTCTCCGCCTCCACGTGGCGTTGGCCCACCTCTTACACTTTGTCCTGGCACTCCGTCTCGGCCTAGCCCAGGCCCTCCTCCTTGTCTGCTCCTTGCCCTCTCCTCTTCTGGGTACTGGCGCCCCTCTGTAGCCTGCTCCAAGACTTCCTCCAGCACCTGGTCCTGACCCTCTTCTTCTGTTTGTTCCTAGCGATTCTCCTCCAGTGGCCCTGGCCCACCTCGTCCCCCTGCTCCTGGCACTTCTCCTCTGGTGCTCCTGGCCCTATTCCATCATTTGCTCCTGTCCCTCTTCCTCAGCTTGGAGCTAGACCTGCTCTTCCACCTGATCTTGGCTCTTCTCCTCCACCTGGTCTTACACCTACTCCTCGGCCAGGTTCGGGCCCCACTCATGCGCCTCTTCCTGACCCTCCTCATGTGCCTGGACCTAGTCCTATGCCTGGTCCTGGTCCTGGCTATCCTTCTCCACTTGGTCCTAGCCTCCCTCCAGTGACTGGTCATGACCATCATCCTCTTACTGCTCTTTGCCCTCTTCTTTTGCCTGTTCCTGGCCCTCCTGCTCCACCACTTCCTGACCCTTCTCTTCTGCTTGATCTTGACACAGATGAGTTTTGCTTTGTAGCAGATGGCCTTCCACTCGCTAACCACTACCCAAGCAAGACATGGAATGGGTTTGCCGCTGATTTGACAATCCCACTCCTGGTTGAGAACGGTAGAATACTGGAAACCCTCCAAGTGTGACCGTGAGAGGGGAAACCTAGCCCTAGCCCTACCCCTAACCCTAACCTTACTCAACCCTAATCCTAATCCTAAAACAAAACTTAAGCCTCAACCTAACCTTACCCTAACCCTAGCTTTACTCCTAAATCTAGCCCTATCCATTGCCCAAGTCCTTTTAACTTCAACTTCATTCAGTCAATCATATTTATTGAGAGTTTTCTGTGTGTAAAGTACTGTGTTAAATGATAGAGAAAGTTCAATAGAAAAATAAACTGACACTTTCCTTCCTACAGTGAGCTTGTAGTTTGGGGGGAGAGGGAGGAACAGACATCTCCTTGAATAAACTGAATACATGAATGAATGACTAAATAAATAAATTGCAGATCTGTAATCTCTGTAACCAAACTCTAACATTAACCTTAACCCTTTGATTGGCACAAGTGCTAAACCTAACCTGAGTCCAGCTGTATCCGCCCCCACCATCTGCTCCGCCCCCTTGCCCACCCTCGGCACTGTGTTCATTCATATATATCATTCATTACCCGTTTTAGTTTGATAATGAGGTGTACATCCCCTTGAGTCTATTTATCTTGATGTCGTTGTCTTATGTTTTCTTCTGTTTTACTTTGCTATCTTGTCTCCCCGCTTAGACTGTGATGTCGTCATTGAGCAGGGATTGGCTTTATCTGTTGCCGAATTGTACATTCCAAGGGCTTAGTACAGTGCTGTGCAAATAGCAAGCGCTCAATGAATAATATTGAATGGAAGAATGAATGAATGAATGAATGAACCTGTTTTAGGTCCTCCTCCAGGTCCTGGCTATTTTTCTCTCCTTGGACTGGGTCCCGGCCCTCCTCCATCTTACCTTGGCACTCTTCTTTCACCTGCTACTGACCCGCTTCCTCTGGCTGGCCCTGCTAAACCTAACCTTGGTCCACCTGTATCTGCCCCCACCCTCTGCTCCTCCCCTTCCCCTTCCCTCAGCACTGTGCTCATTTGTATATTTCATTTATTACCGTAATTACTTTGTTAATGGGGTGTACATCCCCTTGAGTCTATTTGTTTTGATGACGTTGTCTTGTTTATGTTTTCTTCTGTTTAGCTGTTTTCTTCTTCTTCTTCTGTCTTGTCTCATTCATTCATTCTTTCAATAGTATTTTTTGAGCGATTACTATGTGCAGAGCACTGGACTAAGCGCTTGGAATGAACATGTTGGCAACAGATAAAGACACTCCCTGCCGTTTGAAGGACTTACAGTCTAATTGGGGGAGACGGACAGACAAGAACAATGGCAGTAAACAGAGTCAAGGGGAAGAACATCTCATAAAAACAATGGCAACCAAAGAGAATCAAGGCGATGTACATTTCATTAGCAAAATATATAGGGTAATGGAAATATATACAGCTGAGCGGACGAGTACAGTGCTGAGGGGATGGGAAGGGAGAGGGGGAGGAGCAGAGGGAAAGGGGGAAAAGAGGGTTTAGCTGTGGAGAGGTGAAGGGGGTGGTGGTAGAGGGAGTAGAGGGAGAAGAGGAGCTCAGTCTAGGAAAGCCTCTTGGAGGAGGTGAGTTTTAAGTAGGGTTTTGAAGAGGGGAAGGGAATCAGTTTGGCGGAGGTGAAGAGGGAGGGCGTTCCAGGACCGCGGGAGGACGTGGCCCAGGGGTCGACGGCGGGATAGGCGAGACCGAGGGACGGTGAGGAGGTGGGCGGCAGAGGAGCGGAGCGTATGGGGTGGGCGGTAGAAAGAGAGAAAGGAGGAGAGGTAAGAAGGGGCAAGGTGATGTAGAGCCTTGAAGCCTAGAGTGAGGAGTTTTTGTTTGGAGCGGAGGTCGATAGGCAACCACTGGAGTTGTTTAAGAAGGGGAGTGACATGCCCAGATCGTTTCTGCAGAAAGATGAGCCGGGCAGCGGAGTGAAGAATAGACTGGAGCGGGGCGAGAGAGGAGGAAGGGAGATCAGAGAGAAGGCTGACACAGTAGTCTAGCCGGGATATAACGAGAGCCTGTAGCAGTAAGGTAGCCGTTTGGATGGAGAGGAAAGGGCGGATCTTGGCGATATTGTAAAGGTGAAACCGGCAGGTCTTGGTAAGGGATAGGATGTGTGGGGTGAACGAGAGAGACGAGTCAAGGATGACACCGAGATTGTGGGCCTGAGAGACGGGAAGGATGGTCGTGCCATCCACAGTGATAGGGAAGTCTGGGAGAGGACCGGGTTTGGGAGGGAAGATGAGGAGCTCAGTCTTGCTCATGTTGAGTTTTAGGTGGCGGGCCGACATCCAGGTGGAGACGTCCTGGAGGCAGGAGGAGTTACGAGCCTGAAGGGAGGCGGAGAGGACAGGGGCGGAGATGTAGATCTGCGTGTCATCTGCGTAGAGATGGTAGTCAAAGCCGTGAGAGCGAATGAGTTCACCAAGGGAGTGAGTGTAAATGGAGAACAGAAGAGGGCCAAGAACTGACCCTTGAGGAACTCCAACAGTTAAAGGATGGGAGGGGGAGGCGCCAGCGAAGGGGACCGAGAATGACCGGCCAGAGAGGAGAGGACAGAGTCTGTGAAGCCAAGGTGAGATAAGGTATGGAGGAGGAGGGGATGGCCGACAGTGTCAAAGGCAGCAGAGAGGTCAAGGAGGATCAGAATGGAGTAGGAGCCATTGGATTTGGTAAGAAAGAGGTCATGGGTTACCTTAGAGAGAGCAGTCTCGGTAGAGTGGAGGGGATGGAAGCCAGATTGGAGGGGGTCTAGGAGAGAATGGGAGTTAAGGAATTCTAAGCATCGATTGTAGATGACTCGTTCTAGGATTTTGGAAAGGACGGGTGATTGGGCGAAAGCTGGAGGGGGAAGTGGGGTCAAGAGCGGGTTTTTTTTAGGATGGGGGAGACGTGGGCATTTTTGAAGGCAGCAGGGAAGGAGCCATTGGAGATTGAGTCGTTAAAAATAGAAGTTAAGGAAGGGAGGAGGGCAGGGGCGATGGTTTTAATAAGGTGAGAGGGAATGGGGTCCGAGGCGCAGGTGGAGGGGGTGGCACCAGATGGCCTTCCACTGGCTAGCCACTACCCAAGCAAGACATGGAATGGGTTAACCGCTGATTTGACACTCCCGCCAAAAGTTGAGACCGGTAGAATACTGGATAAATTTGAAGTGTGTGAGGTCGGCTTGGTGCTTGGACTTTAGCCAGCAGCGCTCAGCAGCTCGAGCATAGGAGAGCGTAGGAGGCGGACAGAGGAGGTGATCCAGGGCAGTGGGTTAGTGGAGCGAGAGCGGCGGAGGGAAAGGGGAGCGAGAGAGTCGAGATGAGTAGAGAGGGTGGAGTTGAGAGCGGAGACCTGATCATCGAGAGTGGGAAGTGAGGACAGGGCGGCAAGGTGAGGAGAGATGCTTTTGGAAATACGGATGGGATCGAGAGAGCGGAGGTCTCTGTGGGGCAGTAGCGAAGATTTGCAAGGGGAGGGAGTGTGAGAGATGAGGCAGGTGAGAAGGTTATGGTCAGAGAGAGGGATTTCAAAGTTGGTGAGGGAGGAGATAGTGCAGTGGTAGGAGATGACGAGATCGACGGTGTGACCGAGTCGGTGAGTGGGCGCGGTATGGTGGAGGAGGAGGTCGGCAGAGTTGAGGAGAGATAGCAGGCGGGCGGCAGAGGAGTCGTCGGGTACATCTATATGGATGTTGAACTCTCCGTGATGGAGTCATTGAGCAGGGATTGGCTCTGTCTGTTGCCAAATTGTACATTCCAAGGGCTTATTACAGCGTTCTGCACATACCCAGCGCTCACTAAATACTACTGAATGGAAGAATGAATGAATGAATAATGAATGAATGGATGAATGAATGAATAAATGAACCTGTTTTGGGCCATCCTCCTCCTCCAGGTCCTGGCAATTTTTTGCATCCTGGACCCGGTCCTGGCCCTCCTCCTCCATCTTGTCTTGGCACTCCTCTTCCGCCTGCTACTGACACGCTTCCTCTGCCTGGCCCTGGCCCTTCTCCTCCTCCTGATCCTGGCCCTCCTCCTACAATGCAGCTTGGTCCTCCTCCCCCACCTCAACTTCGTCCTCCTTCATGTCCTCATCCTGGCCTTCCTCTGGAAACTTGTAATGACCCTCCTCCTCCATCTGGTCCCGGACCACTTCCTTGTCCTTGTCCTGGCCCTCCTCCTGTGCCTGCTCCTGACCCACATCCTCGGCCTGGTCTGGGCCCTCCTCCTCCACGTGGCGTTGGCCCACCTCCTACACTTTGTCCTGGCACTCCACCTCGGCCTAGACCAGGCCCTCCTCCTTGGTCTAGTCCTTGCCCTCTCCTCTTCTGGGGACTAGTCCTCCTCTGTTGCCTGGTCCAGGACATCCTTCAGCACTTGGTCCTGACCCTCCTCCTCTGCCTGGTCCTGGCGGTCTTCCTCCAGTGACCCTGCCCCACCTCGTCCCCCTGCTCCTGGCGCTTCTCCTCTAGTGCTCCTGGCCCTCTTCCATCACCTGGTTCTGTCCATCTTCCTCAGCCTGGAGCTAGACCTCCTCCTCCACCTGATCTTGGCTCTTCTCCTCCACCTGGTCTCACACCTACTCCTCCTCCTGGTCCTTGCCCCACTCCTGCTCTTCTTCCTGACCCTCCTTCTTTGTCTGAACCTAGTCCTCCTCCTGTGCCTGGTTCTGGTCTTGGCTATCCTTCTCTGCTTTGTCCTGGCCCTCCTCCAGTGGCTGGTCTTGACCTTCATCCCCTTACTGCTCTTTGCCCTCTTCCTTTGCCTGTTCCTGGCCCTCCTCCTCCACCACTTCCTGACCCTTCTCTTCTGCCTGATCTTGGCACAGATGAGTTTTGATTTGTAGCGGATTGCCTTCCACTCACTAGCCACTGCCCATTCAAGGCATGGAATGGGTTTGCCTCTGCGTTGACTCTTCCGCCCACGGTGAGACCGGTCGAATACTGGAAACTCTCCAGGGGTGAATGTGAGAGGGGAAACATATCCCTAGCCCAAGCACTAGCCCTAACCCTAACCCTAAACCTTACTCAGACCCTAAGCCTAATCCTAACGTTAACCTTAACCCTAAATCTAACCCTAACCCTAACCCTAGCTTTACTCCTAACCCTAGCCCTAACCATTACCCAAGGCCGTATAACCTAAACTTCATTTAGTCAGTCAGTCATATTAATTGAGAGCTTTCTGTGTCTAAAGGACTGCACTCAATGCTTGGGCGAGGTCAATAGTACAATAAGCTGAAACTTTCTTTCCTATAATGAGCTTGTAGTTTGGGGGGAGGGGGAGGAACAGACATCACCTTGAATAACTAAATACGTGAATGAATGAATGACTACATGAATAAATTTCAGATCTGTGAACTCTGTAACCAAACTCTAACATTAACCTTAGCCCTGTGACTGGCACAAGTGCCAAACCTAACCTTGGTCCAGCTGTATCTGCCCCCACCCTCTGCTCCTCCCCTTTCCCCTTCCCTCAGCACTGTGCTCATTCGTATATGGCATTTATTACCGTATATACTTTGTTAATGGGGTGTACATCCCCTTGAGTCTATTTGTCTTGATGACGTTGTCTTGTTTATGTTTTCTTCTGTTTAGCTTTGCTGTCTTGTCTCTCTCGCTTAGACTGGGATGCCATCATTGAGCAGGGATTGGCTGTCTGTTGCCAAATTGTACATTCCAAGCGCTTAGTACGGCGTTCTGCTCATAGCCAGCGCTCACTAAATACTATCGAACGGAAGAATGAATGAATGACTGAATGATTGAATTAATGAACCTGTTTTTGGCCATCCTCCTCCTCCAGGTCCTGGCAATTATTCGCATCCTGGACCCGGTCCTGGTCCTCCTCCTCCAATTCTTATTCTTAGCACTTTCTCTTCCGCCTGCTACTGACACGCTTCCTCTGCCTGGCCTGGCCCTCCACTCCTCCTGGTCCTGGCCCTCCTCCTAACTCCTCCTTGTCCTCGTCCTGGCCTTCCTCTGGAAACTTGTAATGACCCTCCTCCTCCATCTGGTCCCGGACCACTTCCTTGTCCTTGTCCTGGCCCTCCTCCTGTGCCTGCTCCTGACCCACATACCCTTCCTGATCCTGGCCCTCCTCCTCCATGTGGCGTTGGCCCACCTCTTACACTTTGTCCTGGCACTCCATCTCGGCCTAGTCCAGGCCCTCCTCCTAGTTCTAGTCTTTGCCCTCTCTTCTTCTGGGTACTGGCTCCCCTCTGTTGCCTGATCCAGGACTTCCTCCAGCACCTGGTTCTGACCCTCCTCCTCTGTCTGTTCCTGGAGCTTCTTCTCCAGTGACCCTGGTCCACCTCGTCCCCCTGCTCCTGGCGCTTCTCCTTTGGTGCTCCTGGCCCTATTCCATCACCTGCTCCTGTTCCTCTTCCTCAGCCTGGAGCTAGACCTCCTCCTCCACCCGATCTTGGCTCTTCTCCTCCACCTGGTCTCACACCTACTCCTCTTCCTGGTCCTGGCCCCACTCCCGTGCCTCTTCCTGTCTCTCCTTCTTTGCCTGTGCCTAGACCTCTTACTGTGTTTGGTTCTGCTCCTGGCTATCCTTCTCTGCTTGGTCCTGGCCCTCCTCCCGTGACGGGTCCCGACCCTCATCCTCTAACTGCTCTTTGTCCTCTTCCTTTGCCTGCTCCTGGCCCTCCTCCTCCACCTCTTCCTGACCCTACTCTTCTGCCTGATCTTGACACAGATGAGTTTTGATTTCTAGCAGATGGCCTTCCACTCGCTAGCCGCTACCCAAGCAAGACATGGAATGGGTTTGCTGCTGATCTGACACTCCCGCCCCCGGTTGAGACCGGTAGAATACTGGAAAATCTCCAGGTGTGACCCTGAGAGGGGCAACCTAACCCTAGCCCTACCCCTAACCCTAAACCTTACTCTAACCTTAAACCTAATCCTAAAACAAACCTTAAGCCTAAACCTAACCCTACCCTAACCCTAGCTTTACTCCTAAATCTAGCCCTATCCATTGCCCAAGTCCTTGTAACTTCAACTTCTTTCAGTCAGTCATATTTATTGAGAGCTTTCCGTGTGTAAAGTACTGTATTAAATGATAGAGAGAGTTCAACAGAAAAATAAGCTGACACTTTCTTTCCTACAATGAGCTTGTAGTTTGGGGGGATAGGGAGGAACAGATATCTCCTTGAATAACTGAATACGTGAATGAATGATGAAATGAATAAATTGCAAATCTGTAATCTCTGTAACCACACTCTAACATTAACCTTAGCCCTTTGACTGGCACAAGGGCTAAACCTAACCTGAGTCCAGCTGTATCTGCCCCCACCCTCTGCTCCTCCCTCTTGCCCACCCTCAGCACTGTGCTCATTCATATATATCATTCATTACCCTATTTAGATTGTTAATGAGGTGTACATCCCCTTTAGTTTATTTATGTTGATGACGTTGTCTTGTTTATGTTTTCTTCTGTTTTATTTTGCTGTCTTGTCTTCCCGCTTAGACTGTGATGTCGTCATTGAGCAGGGATTGGCTCTATCTCTTGCCGAATTGTACATTCCAAGGGCTTAGAACAGTCCTGTGCACATAGTAAGCGCTCAATGAATAATAGTGAATGGAAGAATGAATGAATGGTTGAAGGAATGGTTGAATGAATGAATGAATGAATGACTGAATGAATGAATGAACCTGTTTTGGGCCCTCCTCCAGGTCCTGGCTATTTTTCTCCCCCTGGACTCGGGCCTGGTCCTCCTCCTCCATCTTATCTTAGCACTCCTCTTCCACCTGCTACTGACACGCTTCCTCTGCCTGGCCCTGGCCCTTCCCCTCCTCCTGGTCCTGGCCCTCCTCCTACATTGCAGCTTGGTCCTCCTCCCCCACCTCATCCTCGTCCTCCTCCTTGTCCTCGTCCTGGCCTTCCTCTGGAAACTTGTAATGACCCTCCTCCTCCATCTGGTCCTGGACCACTTCCTTCTCGTTGTCCTGGCCCTCCTCCCTTGCCTGCTCCTGACCTACATCCTCCTCCTGGCCCTGGCCCTCCTCCTTCCTCGTGGCGTTGGCCACCTCTTACATTTTGTCCTGGCACTCTGTCTCGGCCTAGTCCAGGCCCTCCTCCTTGTTCTGGTCCTTGCCCTCTCCTCTTCTGGGTACTGGCCCCCCTCTGTTGCCTGATCCAGGATTTCCTCCAGCACCTGGTCCTGACCCTCCTCCTCTGTCTGTTCCTTGCGCTTCTCCTCCAGTGGCCCTGGCCCACCTCGTCCACCTGCTCCTGGCCCTATTCCATCACCTGCTCCAGTCCCACTTCCTCAGCCTGGAGCTAGACCTCCTCCTCCGCCTGATCTTGGCTCTTCTCTTCCACCTGGTCTTACAACTACTCCACCGCCTGGTCCTGGCCCCACTCATGCGCCTCTTCCTGACACTCCTCCTTTGCCTGGGCCTAGTCTTCCTCCTGTGCCTGGTCCTGGTCCTGGCTATCCTTCTCCGCTTGGTCCTGCCCTCCCTCCAGTGACTAGTCCTGACCATCATCTTCTTACTGCTCTTTGCCTTCTTCCTTTGCCTATTCGTGGCCCTTCTCCTCCACCTCTTCCTGACCCTTCTCTTCTGCCTGATCTTGACACAGATGAGTTTTGATTTGTAGCAGATGGCCTTCCACTGGCTAGCCACTACCCAAGCAAGACATGGAATGGGTTTGCCGCTGATTTGACACTCCCGCTTCTGGTTGAAACCGTGTAGAATACTGGAAACTCTCCAGGTGTGACCGTGAGAGGGGAAACCTAGGCCTAGGCCTAGCCTTAACCCTAACCCTAAACCTTACTCTAACCCTAAGCCTAATCCTAACGCAAACCTTAAGCCTAAACCTAGCCCTACCCTAACCCTAGCTTTACTCTTAAATCTAGCCCTATCCATTGCCCAAGTCCTTTTAACTTCAACTTCATTCAGTCAATCATATTTATTGAGAGCTTTCTGTGTGTAAAGTACTGTATTAAATGATAGAGAGAGTTCAATAGAACAATAAGCTGAACACTTTCCTTCCTACAATGAGCTTGTAGTTTCGGGGGAGAGGTAGGAACAGACATCTCCATGAATAACTGAATACATGAATGAATGACTAAATGAATCAATTGCAGATGTGTAATGTCTGTAACCACACTCTAACATTAACCTTAGCCCTTTGACTGGCACAAGGGCGAAACCTAACCTGAGTCCAGCTGTATCTGCCCCCACCCTCTGCCCCTCCCCCTTGCCCACCCTCAGCACTGTGCTCATTCATATATATCATTCATTACCCTATTTAGTTTGCTAATGAGGTGTACATCCCCTTGAGTCTATCTTGATGACGTTGTCTTGTTTATGTTTTCTTCTGTTTCACTTTGCTGTCTTGTCTCCCCGCTTAGACTGTGATGTCATCATTGAGCAGGGATTGGCTCTATCTGTTGCCGAATTGTACATTCCAAGGGCTTAGTACAGTGCTGTGCACATAGCAAGCGCTCAATGAATAATATTGAATGGAAGAATGGCTGAAGGCTGAATGGCTGAATGAATGAATGAATGAATGAATGAATGAATGAATGAATGAATGAATGAATGAACCTGTTTTGGGCCCTCCTCCATGTCCTGTCTATTTTTCTCCCCCTGGACTCGGGGTTTGCCCTGCTCCTCCATCTTACCTTGGCACTCCTCTTCCGCCTGCTACTGACACGCTTCCTCTGCCTGGCCCTGGCCCTTCTCCTCCTCCTTGTCCTGGCCCTCCTCCTGTGCCTACTCCTGACCCTCATCCTGCTCCTGGTCCTGGCCCTCCTCCTCCACGTGGCGTTGGCCCACCTCTTAACACTTTATCCTGGCAGTCCGTCTCAGCCTAGTCCAGGCCCTCTTCCTTGGTCTGGTCCTTGCCCCATCCTATTCTGGGTACTGGCCCCCCTCTGTTGCCTGATCCAGGAATTCCTCCAGCACCTGGTCCTGACCCTCCTCCTCTGTCTGTTCCTGGCGCTTCTCCTCCAGTGGCCCTGGCCCACCTCGTCCCCCTGCTCCTGGCGCTTCTCCTCTGGTGCTCCTGGTCCTATTCCATCACCTGGTCCTGTCCCTCTTCCTCAGCCTGGAGCTAGACCTCCTCCTCCATCTGATCTTGGCTCTTCTCCAGCTCGTCTCACACCTACTCCTCCTCCTGGTCCTGGCCCCACTCCTGCGCCTCTTCCTGACCCTCTTTCTTTACCTGAACCCTGTCCTCCTCCTGTGCCTGGTTCTGGTCTTGGCTATCCTTCTCTGCTTTGTCCTAGCCCTCCTCCAGTGGCTGGTCCTGACCTTAATCGCCTTACAGCTCTTTGCCCTCTTCCTTTGCCTGTTCCTGGCCCTCCTCTTCCACCTCTTCCTGACCCTTCTCTTCTGCCTGATCTTGACACAGATGAGTTTTGATTTGTAGCAGATTGTCTTCCACTCACTAGCCACTGCCCATGCAAGGCTTTGACTCTTCCGCCCATGGTTGAGACCGGTAGAATACTGGACACTCTCCAGGGGTGACCATGAGAGGGGAAAAATAGCCCTAGCCCAAGCACTAGCCCTAACCCTAACCCTAAACCTTACTCAAACCCTAAGCCTAATCCTAACATTAACCTTAACCCTAAATCTAACCCTAACCCTAACCCTAGCTTTACTCCTAAACCTAGCCCTAACCATTACCCAAGGCCTTATAACCTAAACTTCATTCATTCAGTCAGTCACATTAATTGAGAGCTTTCTGTGTCTAAAGGACTGCATTTAATGCTATGGAGCGTTCAATGCAACAATAAGCTGAAACTTTCTTTCCTATAATGAGCTTTTAGTCTGGGGGGAGGGGAGGAACAGATTTCACCTTGAATAACTAAATACATGAATGAATGACTAAATGAATAAATTGCAGATCTGTGATCTCTGTAACCAAACTCTAACATTAACCTTAGTCCTGTGACTGGCACAAGTGCTAGACCTAACCTTGGTCCAGCTGTATCTGCCCCCACCCTCTGCTCCTCCCCTTCCCCTCCCCTCAGCACTGTGCTCATTCGTATATGTCATTTATTACCGTATTTACTTTGTTAATGGGGTGTACATCCCCTTGAGTCTTTATGTCTTGATGACGTTTTCTTGTTTATGTTTTCTTCTGTTTAGCTTTGCTGTCCTCTCTCCCCCGCTTAGACTGGGATGCCGTCATTGAGCAGGGTTTGGCTCTGTCTGTTGCCAAACTGTACATTCCAAGCGCTTAGTACAGTGTTCTCCACAAAACAAGTGCTCACTAAATACTATTGAATGGAAGAATGAATGAATGAAAGAATGATTGACTGATTGATTGAATTAATGACTCTGTTTTTGGACATCCTCCTCCTCCAGGTCCCGGCAATTTTTGGCATCCTGGACCCGGTCGTGGCCCTCCTCCTCCATCTTATCTTGGCACTCTTCTTCCGCCTGCTACTGACATGCTTCCTCTGCCTAGCCCTGGCCCTTCTCCTCCTCCTGGTCCTGGCCCTCCTCCTACACTGCAGCTTTGTCCTCCTCCCCCACCTCAACCTTGTTCTCCTTCTTCTCCAAGTCCTGGCCTTCCTCTGGAAACTTGTAATGACCCTCCTCCTCCAGCTGGCCCCGGTCCACCTCCTTCTCCTTGTCCTGGCCCTCCTCCTGTGCCTGCTCCTGACCCACATCCTCCTCCTGGTCTTGGCCCTCCTCCTCCACGTGGCGTTGGCCCACCTCTTACACTTTGTCCTGGCACTCCGTCTCGGCCTAGTCCAGGCCCTCCTCCTGGTTCTGGTCTTTGCCCTCTCCACTTTTGGGTACTGGCCCCCCTCTGTTGCCTGATCCAGGACTTCCTCCAGTACCTGGCCCTGACCCTCCTCTTCTGTCTGTTCCTGGCGCTTCTCCTCCAGTGGCCCTGGCCCACCTCGTCTCCCTGCACCTGGCGCTTCTCCTCTGGTGCTCCTGGCCCTATTCCATCACCTGCTTCTGTCTCTCTTCCTCAGCCTGGAGCTTGACCTCCTCCTCCGCCTGATCACCTCCTCCTCCGCCTGATCTTGGCTCTTCTCCTCCACCTAGTCTTACAACTACTCCTCCGCCTGGTTCTGGCCCCACTCATGCGCCTCTTCCTCACCCTCCTCCTTTCCCTGGGCCTAGTCCTCCTCCTGTGCCTGGTCCTGGTCCTGGTTATCCTTCTCTGCTTGGTCCTGCCCTCCCTCCAGTGACTGGTCCGGACCATCATACTCTTACTGCTCTTTGCCCTCTTCCTTTGCCTGTTCCTGGCCCTCCTCCTCCACCACTTCCTGACCCTTCCTTACTGCCTGATCTTGACACAGCTGAGTTTTGATGTGTAGCAGATGGACTTCCACTGGCTAGCCACTACCCAAGCAAGACATGGAATTGGTTTACCACTGATTTGACACTCCCGTTTCTGGTTGAGACCGTGTAGAATACTGGAAACTCTCCAGGTGCGACCGTGCCTAAACCTAACCCTAACCTAACTCTAGCTTTCCTCCTAAATCTAGCCCTATCCATTGCCCAAGTCCTTATAACTTCAACTTCATTCAGTCAATCATATTTATTGAGAGCTTTCTGTGTGTAAAGTACTGTATTAAATGATAGAGAGAGTTCAATAGAACAATAAGCTGAACTCTTTCCTTCCTAGAATGAGCTTGTAGTTTGGCGGGAGAGGGAGGAACAGATATCTTCTTGTATATACTGAATACATGAATGAATGACTAAGATTAGCCTTAGCCCTTTGACTGGCACAAGTGCTAAACCTAACCTGAGTCCAGCTGTATCTGCCCCCACCCTCTGCTCCTCCCCCTTGCCCACCCTCAGCACTGTGCTCATTCATATATATCATTCATTACCTTATTTAGTTTGTTTAATGAGGTGTACATCCCCTTGAGTCTATTTATCTTGATAACATTGTCTTGTTTATGTTTTCTTCTGTTTTACTTTGCTGTCTTGTCTCCTCCCTTAGACTGTGATGTCAGCATTGAGCAGGGATTGGGTCTATCTGTTGCCGAATCATACATTCCAAGAGCTTAGTACAGTGCTGTGCACATAGCAAGCGCTCAATAAATAATATTGAATGGAAGAATGAATGAATGAATGGATGAGCAGGGATTGCCTCTGTCTGTTGCCAACACCGCTTAGTACGGTGTTCTGCTCATAGCCAGCCCTCACTAAATACTATCGAACGGAAGAATGAATGAATGACTGAATGATTGAATTAATGAACCTGTTTTTGGCCATCCTCCTCCTCCAAGTCCTGGCAATTTCGGCATCCCGGACCCGGTCCTGGTTCTCCTCCTCCATCTTATCTTAGCACTTCTCTTCCGCCTGCTACTGACACGCTTCCTCTGCCTGGCCCTTCCCCTCCTCCTGGTCCTGGCCCTCCTCCTAAACTGCAGCTTGATCCTCCTCCCCCACCTCATCCTTGTCCTCTTCCTTGTCTTTGTCCTGACCTTCGTCTCGAAACTTGTAATGACCCTCCTCCTCCATCTGGTCCCGGACCACTTCCTTGTCCTTGTCCTGGCCCTCCTCCTGTGCCTGCTCCTGACCCACATCCTCCTGCTGATCCTGGCCCTCCTCCTCCACGTGGCGTTGGCCCACCTCTTACACTTTGTCCTGGCACTCCGTCTCGGCCTAGTCCAGGCCCTCCTCCTGGTTCTTGTCCTTGCCCTCTCCACTTTTGGGTACTGGCCCCCCTCTGTTGCCTGATGCAGGACTTCCTCCAGCACCTGGTCCTGACCCTCCTCCTCTGTCTGTTCCTGGCGCTTCTCCTCCAGTGACTCTGGTCCACCTTGTCTCCCTGCTCCTGGAGCTTCTCCTTTGGTGCTCCTGGCCCTATTCCATCACCTGCTCCTGGCCCTCTTCCTCAGCCTGCAGCTAGACCTCCTTCTCCGCCCGATCTTGGCTCTTCTCCTCCACCTGGTCTCACACCTACTCCTCTTCCTGGTCCTGGCCCCACTCCCGCGCCTCTTCCTGTCCCTCCTCTGTGCCTAGTCCTCTTACTGTGTTTGGTTCTGCTCCTGGCTATCCTTCTCTGCTTGGTCCTGGCCCCCCTCCCGTTACTGGTCCTGACCCTCATCCTCTTACAGCTCTTATCCCTCTTCATTTGCCTGGTCCTAGCCCTCCTTCTCCATCGCTTCCTGGCCCTTCTCTTCTGCCTGATCTTGTCTCCCTTCCACCGCCTCTCCCTGTCCATTCTTCTCTGCCCTGTCCTGTCCCTCCTTTAAGGCCTGGTCCCCACCCTCATCTCCCTCTTGCTCCTTGCCCTCTTAATTTACTTATTCCTAACCTTCTTCTTCCAACTTGCCGTCTGGGCCACCTCAGTGGCCTGCTCATGGCCTAACCCCAGCACTTGGTCCTGACCCTCTTTTCCTCTGTCTGTTGCTGGCCCTTCTCCATCTAGTCCTAGATTTCCTCCTGTTCCTTGGCCTGGCCCCCCTCCTGTTCCTGTTACCAGCCCTCCTCTTCCACCTTGTTCAGTACCTCCTCCTCTGCCTTTTCCTAGCCATCCTCCCACCGGCTGGTCCTTGTCCTCTCTTCCAATTAGTCCTGTCATTCCTCCTCCACCTGGTCCTGCCTCTTCTCTTCTGCCTTGTCCTGACCTTCCTCCTCTGCCCCGTTCTGGCCCTCCTCCTGGGCCTGTTCCTCACCCTCATCTACCTCTTGTTCTTTGCCCTCTTATTTTACCCGTTCCTGACCCTTCTCCTCCAATATGTCCTGGGCCACCTCCGCTGCCTGGTCATCGCCTTTCTCCTCTGCCTACTCCTGGCTCTTCTCCTCCACCTTGACTAGGCCCTCTGCCTCTGACTGGTCCTAGCCCTCGTTCTCCACCTCCTCCAGGACACCTCCTCCGCCCTGTCCAGGCCCTCCTCCTATGCCTAGTTCAAGACCTCCTCCTCTGTCTTTTCCTAGCCTTCCTCCCACCAGCTGGTCTTGGCCCTCCTCCTCCAGCTGGTCCTGGCCCTCCTTCTCCATCTTATCCTGGCACTCCTCCTCGGCCTGGTCCTGGCTTTCCTTGTCCACCTGCTCTTAGACTTCTTCCTCCTGCTGCACTTGGCCCTCTATCTTCGCCTGTTCCTAGACCTCTTCCCCCACCTGGTCCTGGCCTTCTTCCTCGGCCTGGACATGACCCTCCTACACCACCGGGTCCTGATCCTCCCCCTCTGTTGGCCTTGGACTTCCTCCTCTGATTGATCCCGGCCCTCGTCCTTCCTTAGGTCCAGGCTTTCCTCATATGCCTGGTCCTGTCCTTTCTCCTCAGGCTGGTGTTAGACCTCGTCTTCCTAACTCTGGTCCTGGCCCGCCTCCTCCCTTTGATCCTGTCCCTCCTTCTCTGCCTGGTCCTAGCCTTTCTCCTTCACCTGGTCCTGGATTTTCTCCTGTTCCGACGTCTTGGCCCCCCTCCACCGCTTAGTTCCGCGATGCTCGTCTTCCGCCTGGGCCTAGCTCTCTTGGTCTGCCGGTCGTTGCCCTTCACTTCTTCCTGGTCCTCCTCCTTGGCCTGGTCTTGGTTCTGATCCTCCTCCTGCTCTTTGCCTTCTTACTTTACCTTTCCTTGCCCATCCTCTTCTAACTTGTTCTGGGCCAGCTCCGTGATCTTTCTCCTCCACCTACTCCTGGTTCTTTTCCTCCACCTCGTCTAGGCCCTGCAAATCTGACTGGTCCTGGCTCTTGTCCTCCACGTCATCGTGGGCGCCTCCTTTGCCTAGTCCCGGCCTTCCACCTCCACCTGTTACTGACCTTCTTCTTCCACCTTGCCCTAGAAGTCCTCCTCTGCTTTTTCCTAGCCATTTTCCCTCCAAAGGGTCTTGGCTCGCCTCCTCTGCTTGTTTCTGGCCCTCCGCCTCAACCAGGAAGACTTTGCCTTCCTCCAGCCCCTGGTTCAGACCCTCCCCTTCCACCTGGTCCTGGCTCTCTGCCTTGATCTAGTCCTTGCCCTCCTTTTCCTCTTCCGGGACCTGGCCCTCCTCTTCTGCTTGGTACTGACCCTCCGCCTCCTCCACCTGGACCTGGTCTTGCTCCTCCACCCAGTCTTCACCCCCTTCCTCTGCCTGGTACTGGTCATCCTCCTCCGTCTAGTCCTGGCTCTCATACTATATGAAGTCCATGAAATTTCAAACGTTCATTTCCAAGCACAACAGCGATGCTGTAACAGTAGCTCTATCCAACTGATCTTTGCCCCGCACTGTTCACCACCACAAGGGTCTAGTTTTTGCAAGAGTCATTTTTCTTCTAGCCTGCTAAATGCCTGAATGTGTTGCTTGACTTGTACCTGTTGTCCATTCTGTACCAGTCCCTTGCCTTGAAAGCTTTCTGAACAAAATCTATATGAGGTGTATGTGAAATAGTATCACTGAAAAAGAAAGTGTGTACACCGATCTTGCACTGTGCTCTGCAGCCCATCAGGAGTCTACTGGGATAGTTTCTATCTTGCTAAGGAAGTATTTTAAATTAGAAAGTTTATTGAACCGTGTTTCTCTCTATCTTTTCAAAGCGACTTGCATTTGAAACCTGTATGGCACGAAATGCCATATAAATTCCCACGCCTTACCCTTAACCCCAACCTTAACCTTAGACCAAGGACTAGACCTACCCCTTACCCTCCTGCAAACCCTAAACCCAAGAGTAACCTAAGCGCCAAGACAGATCCTTATCCTATATCTAGGTATTGTCTTAACCCTGATTTTAACTTTCACCTTGGGATTAGCCCTACCCTGAACTGTCAGATAAACATTTATCTTACCATTTCCCCTAGCTGTAACTCTGAGCTTAATCTTTACCTAACCCTCACACTGTGCCTAGCCCTAGTCTTTGCCCTAACCTTGTCCTTAAACCTGACTGTTAAGGTTTCACTCTTACGGGAACCCTAACCTAACACTAAATCCCTATATTTTCAGCCCTAAATCCAAGCTTCAATGTAACCCCAACCCCAACCTCACCCCAACCCCAACCTCCACCATCCTTACTCTATTGTAGCCCAAATGTTAAATCTAACCATTACCCTAAACCTAGCCTTAGCTCTAGCTCTAACAGAAATCCTAACTTAAACTCTAAGCCTAACTCTAAGCTTTAGCCCAAAACCTGACTTAAACCTTGTCTGTACCCTTAAACATAGATCTAGCTCGAAACTCAAGCTTAACCCTTAACCTTGAACTTGAGCCTAATTTTAACCAGAACCTTAGCTATAACCCTAGTCTTAACTTCACTTTTAACCCTATCCGTTGGCTGAAGTCGTACCCTAACTCTCATCCTATACCTAATCTTGAAAGCTAGCCGTAGCCTTAACCTAAACCTTAACCCTATTCACTAACTAAAAGTAACACAAACCTTAAAATTGAATACGGCATGAGCTAAAAACCATTATGCGTAATTCATAGAAACCCAAAACTTAACCAAATCCTTAACTCTAACAATATCCTTAGCCATGAAATTAAATTTAGTTCTAGCAGCAAAGCTAAATTTATCCCTAAAAACTTAGGACCAGTGACCTTAAAGTCCAGTCTCATCTTAATCATACCCCTAAGCCTTACTCGAAACTTGGTTTTAACCTTGGCACTTACACTAACTGGAAAGTTAAACATAGCCTTTACATTTACCCCAATCGGAATTCTTAACCATTAGTCGAATGGGCTATTCTTGAGAGTTCAGATTTCCAAATAAAGTAGTAGTGTACTAGACAGGCTACTAGGAGGAGTCTGATCTTCTTCCTGTGCCATTTTTCTTCTCGCTTCCTAAGTGAGAAAGTGAGGTTAAAGTGTGTTTCTGTGCATTGTGTCAGTCACTTGTGGTGAAACGTCTTTGGTTGGGCTGTTGAAATAGCAATTGTTCATGTCCATGTACATAGTATTGCAGTTAAAAAAAGGATAACTATACTGATATTTCCTCGGCGCAGTACCACACACCGGCATTCTGCAAAGTGCCATTTTCCTTCTATCCAGCTATAGCTGTGGTAGCTGTGTCATCTGTTCAGTTTGTCAGAGTGACTGCCTTCACATGAAAGCACACTTGACATAGTGAGAACTTTGCCACTATCAGGCTCAAAAGTTTGTATTAGGACATAAGACCACCCATAGGAACAAAGATGTTGTGCTTTTTGAGCAGTCTTTATCCGACTAGGGGTCTAGGATCATTCTGTGGGATCTGGTAGGTTCTCGATACTGTGCTTAGAGTGTGGCATGATGCAAGAGCACGGCAAGTACGAAACCTTTCTGACAGGGAATGCTAAATGGGCTCTTTTGAAATTTCTAATACTCTGGGTTCTGTAGCATAACAAACGTTATCTACACACATCCTGGTCTTCCAATGTGCATCTTAACAGGAGTCTAGGCTTTGGCATGCTTATTTTCCTGCAAAGGATGAAAATTGAGTGAATGTGCTTTTCTCCCCGGTGACACAGTCACTAACGAAGAAACTTCTTCTGGTACCAAAAGTCGTACGAGCTCGTCTTGAAATTTCAAGTGTGCCTTTCCATGTTCTACATTTTTATAAAGTCACAGGAGATGTCAGCATGCATCTTTGCCCTGCCACTTGTAGCTCATCAATAGTGTAGTCTTCTGCATGTCCATCTTTCTTCCCTCCAGCTAAGTGGATATGTGATTCTGTCTATTCTGTCAAATTTGATTGTCTTCACAAGACATCATACTCGATGCCCTCGGAATTTTGACGTTGACAAGCTCAAGGTTTTCTCATTTACTAATACGTTGAGATGCAAAGAGTACACAGAGGTGCCAGGACGGTGCGCTAAGCAGTTTAAGCTATTATCCCTAACATGTATATAATTTTCTGGAAAGGGGCTTCCAAGCACTCTGTGAGGATTTACAAGGTTTAGCAAAGCATGCACATTTGAAACCCACCTAACACGCAATACCAAATTCTTTCTTCTTGAAATTTCAAATGTTCAGCTAAAGTGGCAAGACAACAAAGTTAGGTATCTAAACTTGATTCTGGCCCTGCATTGTATGGCCCATCAGGAGTCAAGTCTTCTGCGTTTGCTATTTTATTGTCTGTCTGCCTAAAGAAAGAAAATTGAGCAGGAGGGTGTGTCCCTCCATTCCGTAAAAATCCCTTGCGGTGATACCCTTCGGGCCCAAAATTCCATATTGCTGTGTTATTGAAATTTCCGTTGTTCTGTTCCACCTACAGCAGCAATTCAGAAACCGAAGGTATCCACCTTGATCTTTGGTACCCTGCAGCGCATCAGGAGTCTAGTCTTCTGCATGCATGCACGTACCATTTTCTTCTTTTAAAATAATTTCTTACTGAAAAAAGTTGAGCTGAAAATCAAATACCAAAAGGGAGCTTCGTGAAATTTCAAATGTACAGTTCCATGTACCATAGTAGTGCAGTAGCAAAACGTTGTCTACACTGGTCCAGTGTAGGGCCCATCTAGTCTTCTACTAGGAGTCTAGTCTTCTACTTGTACCCCTTTTCATTATTTCCTGTTTACAAAGTCAAGGTAAGGGAACATGTGATCACTGTGTAAAGGACATACCAGCTCAAAGGCTTTCTATTTTACTTTAAGTTGACATTCGAAATCGCATATGCACCAAGGAAAAGAGTTCAAAGAATGTGTTGCTCTCCATTGTGTCGAAGTCACTTGCTGCGTTGAAACGCCTCTGTAACAAAATGCTCAATTAACAATTCTTGAAATTTCGAATATTCATATCTATATACAACAGCAAGACCTCTACACTGATCCTTGCCTTACTTTGTTACAGCCCATCGAGAGTTGAGTCTTCTGCCTGTGTCAATTTCTTTTTATCCTGCTAGTATTTTTCTCTCAAATGTGTAAGAGTCCCTTGCGATGAAACCGCTACAGTAAATGCTAAATGCTAAATGGGAGCGTCATAATATTGTTGGCATTTGTTAAGCGCTTATTATGTACAGAGCACTGTTCTAAAGGCTGGGGGAGATACGGGGTCATCAGGTTGTCCCACGTGAGGCTCACAGTCTTCATCCTCATTTATCAGATGAGATAACCGAGGCACCGGGAAGTGAAGTGACTTGCCCACAGTCACCGAGCTACCAGGTGGCAGAGCCGGGATTCGAACACATGACCTCTGACTCCCAAGCCCGTGTTCTTTCCACCAAAAATTTCAACAGTTCAGGGCCGTGTAAAATAGTCATACAGAACCAGCAGATGCCTACACTGCCGGATGCTGGGCATCAGGACTCTATTGTTCTGCTATACTGTTTATCTTCTACTTGACAAAATGAATGAAGTTAATTGAGGAAGTAGATGGAATCTGTGTTTCTCTCGATCCTATTTTAGCCACTTGGGTTGAAACTCTTCTGGCAAGAAATGTGCAAAAGGGAGTTTCATGTACTATCAAATGTTCGGTTCCATCTAAAATAGTAATACAGAAACAGAAGATGTCAACACAGATCCTTGAGCTGCAACATGCAGACCATCGGGAGTTTAGAGAGTCCATGGACCAGTTTTCTTCTATCAGCCACATAAGCTAGATAAATACGAAAGCTGACTGAATGTGTATTTACCTCTCTCTCTTGGCCAAGTCATTTAAGTGGAAACTCATCTAGCACAAAATACCGTAAGAACTTCTCTTGAAATTCAAACGTTTCGTTCCACATAGACTAACATTACTGTTACAGAAGAGAATTACAATGATTCTTGCCCTGCGGGTCTCAATTCAAAATGTGTCTAATTCTTTTGTGTGCGTCATTTTTCTCTTAAGCTTATTGTTTAAGTGTAAATGTGATGAGTGACTATGTTTTTTCTCCATTCTGTAACCGTTAATTCGGTTGAAACCCTTCTGTTACAAAATGTTCAAAGCGAGCATGATGAAATTTCAAATGTACAAGTCCACGTAAAATGGTAATAAAGGAACAGAAAACTCATGGACAACAACGAAATAGTCACAGTCGATACCTACTCTGATCCTCGCCCCATATAGTGTTCAACACAAAAAGAGTCTTAGTTGGCATGAATCATTTTGCTCCTACTTTGCTAAATAATAGGGAATGTGTTGGGATACTTGCGTGGAAATCCCTTCAAGCACAGAATGCCAAAGGAGCACTTCATGCTATTTTAACTGTTCAGGTCCATGTAAAATAGTAATACAGAAACAGAAGTAAGCTTACCTTGATTTTGAAGTTAACGTTTGCAACTCATCAAGAATCTAGTGTCTATATGCCCCATTGACTTCTGCTCCTCTAAGTAGGCAAGTTTAAATTAAAATGTTGATGGAATATCAGTTTCCTTCACTCCTTTCAAAGGTACTTGGTTGAAACCTTTGTTGCATTGAAAGACCGTATGACCTCTCCTTGAAATTTCAAATATTCACTTCCATGCACAACAGCAATAGCAAGTGCTCTAGCTTCATAAAGTGAATGTGTGTTGTCTCCATTCTAGATCATTCACTGAGGTTGAAACTCTTTTGGACCGAAATATTGTATGGGTGCTTCATGAAACGTCAACTGTTCAGATGATATAAAACAATTCATATAGAAACAGAAGATGCTTGCAAAGATCGTAGTATTGCATCCTGAGTCTAGAGTCCCACCAGAACCATTTTTCTTCTATCTTGCTAAATAAGAAAGTGAATAGAATGCTTAGTTCGCTCAAGCTTATCTAAGCGTCTAAACCCGTATGGAACGAAATGGGAGATGAATGCATTCAAATTTCATACGTTCAATTACAAAGAGCAAAAAAGTGGGGGGGAAATGTCTACACTGATCCTTGCATCACAGATATTGCCACATTAAAGGAGTCTAGCTTTCTGCATACGTCATTTTTCTTCTAGCCTGCTAATTGAAATTGAATATAATGAATGAATACACGTTTTCCCCAATCTGTAAAAAGAACTTTGCGTTGAAACCCTTCGGGCACGAAATGCCCAAGGAGAGCTTCACAGAATTTCGTCTCTTCTTTTCCATGTAAAATGATACTAAAGAAAAAGGAGATGTCTACCTTGATTTACGCTGCAGGGGGGGTGGGCCCATCCGCGGTCTTGACTTCTGTATGAGCTAATATTTCTTCTAGCTTGCTATCTTGGTTTCTATCATGGTTTCTTGCTTTAAAACCCATATAGCACGTAATGTCATATGAACCCCCTCCCCCGACTTCAAATATTATTCTTCAGTTTCACGGGAGACAATAGTACAGTTAAGGGAGATGTTTTGGTTCAGCAGTGTTAAGCAGAAAAGGACTCTCGGTTTTTTTTGAGCCATTATGCTTCTAGCTCGCTGAGTTAGACTGAATGTTCTGAGTGAATGTTAGTTTTCTCTATTCTGTAAAGTCAATTGATGTGACACCTCTCTGGGGCGAAATGCTGAAGTGCAGCTTCACGAATTTTCATCTGTTCAGTGCCGTGTTAAAATAATAATGAAGAATCAGAAGACGTCTGCCTCGATCCTTGCACTGCATTGTGCTGCCTCTCAGCAGTCATGAATTTGGTGTGAACCATTTTGTTCTCTAACCTGCGAAGTAAGAAAGTTGTTTGAATTCTTGTTTGTCTCAATCTTATTGAAACAACTCCCTTAGGCAGGAACCCGTGTGGTGCGAAATGTTATAAGACGGCTCTTGAGATTTCAGGAGTTCAAGTTCCAGGGATGATACGCAAATGCAGTAACTGAAGATATCTACAATGATCTCGCTCTCACATTTTTCAGCACAAAAGGAGTGTAACTTTCTGCATGAGTCATTTTTCATCTAGACTGCTAAGTAATGTGAGTGTGCTGAGAGAATTTTATTCTTTCACACCCTTCTGGCGCGATATGTTACCTGAGAGTTACATAAAATTTCAACTAGTTGAAGCTGCAAGTAGTAAAGAAACGGAAGAAGCGTATTCCAATCTTTTCGCCTGTGGTCTGTGTGAATGTGCTACCTGGTTGTGCCATTTCACCTTTCAGTTAAAATCACTTGCCTTGCAACTTCCTCGGGCACAAAAGCGAATTATTGTTCCGTATAAAGCAGTTTATATAGAAACAAGATGCTTACACTGAATTCAACGCTTCTTCAAATTTCATATCTCAGCTCCACGTATGACTGCGGGCCAGTCAAGGAAAATATGCACACTGATCTTCGCGCCGCAGCGTTCAGCAAAAAAGGAATCTAGTCTTCTTCATAAGTCATTTTTCCTCTAGCCGTCCACATTCAAGAGACGGTGAAGAGTTGAACGTGCTTTTTCTCCAATCAGTATAAAAGACCCTTGAGCTGAAACCATTCTGACACGAAATGCTCAAGGGCGGCTTCCAGAAATTTCACTTGTTCACGTCTTTGTAAAATTGTAATACAGAGACAGAACACCTATCTTTACACTGCAGAGTGCAGCCCATCGGCAGTCTTTAGGTCTGCATTGACCCATTTTTCTTCTATGCTCCTAAGTAATCCTAAATAAGAAAGTCGATTGAATACATTTTTCTTTTCAACCTTATCTTAGCCGTTTGCGTTGAAACCCGCATGGCACGAAATGTCATAAGAACGCTTCTTCTAATAGCAAATCTTCAGTTCTTCGGGTGACAGCAATACAGTTAAGAAAGATCTCTACACTGATCCATGCTCTGGGCAGTACTTAGCACAAAAGGAGTATTAGCTTTCTGCATGAGTTATTTTTCCTCTAGCCTGCCAATGGAAACTGAATGTGAAGATTGTATGCGGGTTTTCTCCAATCTGTAAAAGACACTTGCGCTGAAACTCCTTTGGCTCGAAGTGCTCAAGGGAGTTTCAAGAAATCTTTGCGATCCACATCCTTGTAAAATAACAGTACAGAAACAGAAACTCTTCTCCTGTGGAGCTCATTAGCTGCCTTGAGTTCTTTAGGTTTATTTTATAGTTTTTCTTCTACCCTGTTAAGAAAATTAAAAAAAGAAAGCTGAGTGAATGTTTGTTTCAGTGTTTTCAAAGTTCCTTGAGTAGAAGCCCATATTGAACCAAATTCCATATAAACTCTTCTTCAATATTAAGTGTTATTTACAACAAAATAGTCACAGAAGACAGTTGTACCGATCTCCTCCTTTCAGGGTTCAATTCAGAAGGCGTCTAAGTCTTCTCTTTGCACAGGTCATTTTTTTGAGAGAAAGAGATTTAATGTGAATGAACTTTCGTCTAGCCTGCTAATTGAAAGTGAATGTGAAGAATTTCCCATTCGTTCTCAGTTTCCCCGAGTCTGTATACTTGCCTTGAAACCTTTTTGGGGAACAAAATGTTCAAAAGGAGCTTTACAATATTTCTCCTGTACACTTCCACGTAAAATAATAATAAAGAAAAAGAAGACGTCTACCTAGAGCTTTGCATTGCAGTGTTGCAGCCCACCAGAAGTCTTGAGTTCTGTATGAATTATTTTTCTTCTATCTTGCCACGTTGAAGGTTGCAAAATAAAGTTGGTCGAAAGCTTGTTTCTTCAAAGCTTTTACAAGTCTCTTGAGCTGAAACTCGTATGACACGAAATGTCATCGGACCCTCCTTCTTTGAATTTCAAATCTGCAGGTCCGCGGGTGACGACAGTGGAGTTAAGGAAGAAGTCTACACGGATGCTTGTCCCGCAGTGTTTCGCATCAAAGGAGTCTCATCTTTTGGATCTTCTACCCTGCTCAGTTAGACTGAATGTTCTGAGTAAGTGTATGCTTTCTCCATTCGCTAAAGTCACTTGAAAGGTGTCAACATCTCGGGCGCGAAATCCTGAAGTGCAGCTCCACAGAATTTCATCTCTTCATTATATAGTATAATAATCAACAAGAAACAGAAGACTACCTTGATCCTTGGCAAAGCAGTGTACATCTTAACAGCAGTTTGAGCTGTGTGTGAACTATTATTTTTCTACTCTGCTAAGTAGAGTCAAATAAAATTGTTGATGCGGTCCGTCTTTTTTCTCTTGTTAAGCTTCTTGTGAAAAGACCGACATGGCGCAAAATGCTATAGGACCGCTCCTCATATTTTAAAAGTTCAGTTCCACGGATGGCAGCCAATAAAGTAACAGAAGGTCTCTACACTGATCCTTCTCCCGTAGTTTTTAGGCTCAAAGGAGTGTAACTTTCTGCACGAGTCATTTTTCATCCTGGCCTGTTAAGTAAATGTGAATGTGTTGAGAGACTGGATGTTTTCTCCGTTTCACAGAGTCTCTTGCTTTCACACTCTTCAGGCGCGCAATGTTAACTGGGAGTTTCATGAAATTTCAGCCGGTTCCGTTGCAAAACAAATCGTACTATAGAAACAGAAGATGCTTGCACCGATCCTTGCATTGTTGATACAGATTATCAGTAGTCTAGTTTGTTACATATACCACTTTTCGTCAATCTTCCTACGTAGGCTTAGATGAATTACAAAGTTAATTAACTGTCTGCTTTATCTCTCATTCAACATCTTGCGGTGAAACGCTTATGGGCACAAAACGCCATATTGAACGCTACCTCACATTTCAAATGCTCAGTTCCAATATCACGGAAGATATTGATCCTGCAACGGAAGCTTTCCTTAGGGTATTCGGCACAAACAGTGTCTAGTCTTCTGCATGACTCAATTTTCTTCTAGCCTCCTGAGAGTGGATGTGTTGAGTGGACGTACTTTCTCTCCATTCTCTAAAGTGAACTTGCACTGAAACCTCTCTGGCACAGAATAAAGTTTCATAAAATGTAAAATGTTCAACTACGGGTGAAATTGTAATACAGAAACAGAAGACGCTTACTCTGATCTTTGCACTCCAATATGCAAGGAGTGCATCAGAAATCTGAGTTTTTTTCTACCCTGCTGGGTAGGTAATTTAAATAAGTAAATTGAGGGAGTGGGTCTATCTTGTTAAAGTCGCTGGTGCGGAAACCCGTGTGGCACGAAACGCTCCTAGCTCCTCTTGAAATTTCAGTCAGTTACATGGGCAACAGCAATAGTGTCACTACAGATAGCTACCCTGTTCTTTGCTCTGCAGACTACAATGCAACAAGAATCTAATCACCGGCATATGTGGTTTTTCTTCTAGCTTGCCTTATTAAGTGTGAAGGTGCTTTCTGGCTCTACCTTTATGCCAGTCAATAAAAGTCACTTGCGTTGAAACTCCCTCTGGCACAAAAAGATACAAGGGAGCTTCGTGCAGTTTCAGATGTTCAGGTCTTTGTAAAATAGAAACAGAAGCTTCTTCAAATTTCAAATCTCCATTTTCACGTGTTCCACTCGAGGAAGACAAGTTCACTGATTCTTCCTACACAATATTCAGCACAAAAGGGTTTTTGCATAAGTCATTTTTCTCTTAGCTGTTTACATTAAAGAGACGG